>NW_024883096.1:0-139664 GCF_019059575.1 Amphibalanus amphitrite | reverse complement strand
TTTTTTTTTTTCGTTTGTACAGTCACTCACCCTCCCCCTCGATCCGAACCCCCTGCCGCATCCAGTGACGGGAGGCGCTGCCTGCCTCTGACAGCACCTTTATGACGCAGTCGGTACCGCAGAGCTGCGGCTGGAGGGCTGCCGTGGCCCGATCATTCATCACCAACAGTTTACATGGTTCAACGATCTATCTCCCGGCGAATGATTGCGGGAAAGCGTCGGCCGAACCATAGACTTTGAATAGATGGTGGCATATAAATGTAGCGTGGATGAAGGAGCTGTCAAAATGTTTAGTCAAGCCGCCTCCATTCTCATTTATTCACGTTTATCTTTTCGCAGATCAATCAGTGCAGAATATATGGTAGTTTATGGCGTGATTTGCTCCATTAGTTATCATGCTCTCAGTACATATTATCGAAAAGCAATGACATATATTTAACTTTAATACACTGTCTAATATCGCGGTAAAGCCGTACAACGTGACAATTAATGACACTTGTGAAATTATGCAATATGCATGCTATTATAAATATTTCTTATCTAGTCATCATATATTCGTGTTGATGGATTGTTGATTACCTGCCAATAAACTGAAAATATTATGCATCTAAGATTCCTCGCAAGTGCTTTTTTCATTCAAAATCTGAAAAGTTGCTATTATTGCAGAAATCCTTTCCAGCCTTCCAGCTATACTAGGTCGCTTTGGACCACCACTGATCAAAGCCAACATATTCCAAAGAAGTGCTCTCGGGACCAACCCAAATGATGCTATTCAGCTCACAGGTTAATTACACAGCTTAGCTCGCAAAAGACAACATTCTATGCTCACCATACAGCGGTGAGGTGGAACAATAGTTAGCTCCCATCATCATATGAAGATAACACCGGATTCTGACCGCTGGAAATACACAACAGCCGGCGGAGAACAAAAGCAGCCTCGGACTTACACCGAGCCGCTAATGGTGCAGCCGCACAGGCCGGGAGATGTATGGTAGATCACCGTTGTCGCACATCAGAGGCTAACTGCGACAGGAGGATCCTGATCTCTGAGCTTTGTAAGATTGTTAGTGAAGAAAGTGACGTTTTCTGGCTTCTTCCGAGCCTGTTTTACCTATTCGACAACTATTGGTGATATTTTTTCCCACGGGGATTTCTTTATGGAATGCTCAGTCTGCGATCATGAGTACCTACATATTGATGTCCTATGTGTTGATTATAGGCGACTGACAAAGAAGGGAATTAAGCTGTTGATAGTTAAATAGGACGACATTCAACGTTATGCCGTATTGTAGGAAGAAGTGATATTTATTTAAGCATCTGAAATACCACCAGAAAAAGGAATTTATTCTATATGAATTCGAAGCTATGCTATATGGTATTGGTCAGTTTGAGGAATACCATATATGCCTTGGAAAAAAGTCGGTATAACTAAAGCTATAAAATGTTTTGCTGCGACTAAAATGCTTTTTTCACCACCATCGTCCTTCGTTTGAGGTTTTGTTTTGTTCTCAATAAGTAATACTGCAACTTGCACTGAATTTGAGTTCTTTCTAATTTAAGACCTGGCTGCCAACTGTCAAAATAAGAAAGCTCATATTAAAAGGGATAACTCTGCCAGAAAATACAAGGAGAGTTAACACGTCTGTCATCTGGTGTACGATGGGTGAGGGCAAAACAAAGACGATGTTTGGCGAATGTGGGTAAAGCTACATGATAGTTCCATTTGGCACATAATAGTCTTCTTAAACGGACTTAAAAGCATGGGCCTCAACCTTGTTTTGCTATCTAATCGATGAGCCAGTCTTTAAAGGATCGCATTTGTGCTTTGAAATATATTACCTTACTCACTGGTGCATAGGTAATAACTAATCTAGTATTTCCTAGGTCCTCAGTAAATAGAAACATGCGATGTTGACGCAAAAGCGTGTTAGGAAAGTCGTTAAACTGAAAAGAAGAGAAATGAAATCGCCGGCTTCGTTGACAGAAGATAAAACGGTGGGCATTACTGTAAATTGGCTCGCATCGAAAGGCTTCGGAAACTGTCGGTGCTTAGTAAGATGAAAAAACTCCAATAAATTTAGCCTAGCGCTAAAGCAAGACGGTGCATGCACGGAAAGCTTCATTCCTTAGGTCTCTGGCTGCGAAGCACTAACTGAAAGATAAAATATGGTGTTTATATTAATTCCCGGAAAGCTTGCATGGAGTTGACCAAAGCGATATTTCTGCCATGCTTGAATCAGATGGCACATTTTAAATCTTTAAAACTCAAAGTATGTAAGTGTATTTGCAGCTTCAAAGTACGACATGAATAATCAAATAGCAAATAAAGTAGTATAACTTGCACACCAATATGTCAGCTGATTTTACACTCTTTGATTGCTTTTAATATTTTGTAGCACTAAATAAACTTGAAGCTTTTGTAAAAACATATACACCGCTTAGAATAGACAAATGCCGCCATTGAAGGTGGTTTTTAGAAGTTTTGAATACGACCGCTGTGCATAACTAAGCAAACAGCGCTAGGGGTCGCACCTGGCGTAAACGTGTCACCCAGGCGCCCCCATGTCGTTTACACATGGCTGACGGCACTGTTGATCGGAACGCAGTCGACAAACAGCCACAGGCTCTGCCAGGGGGGTGGTCCTGGTGCCATCCTGGTGACCAATTCTAAATCGGCGCAGCGGATGGCAATCAATCCGTAACCTATCTCCAACGAACTGCGATCCTTTCCTATCTTCATCGATGCTTCTAATAGCAATAGTGTTGAGATAGCAATTAGCATTTTCACAACAGCTTTCAATATGAATTGCTCATGATGCTTCAGCGGTGTGTAACAGCCGGGTGCTACCCTACTAAAAAGGGCGACATGGTAACGATAATTCGAAAGTCTTCCGGTTTGGTGATGGGTTCGAGAATTTCACCGCACCATGCACCACCTGCTGGAGAGATGAAAGGAGCGGCATATAATGTGAGAAAGAGACCCAGATGGGTGTGTGGGTCAGGTACAATAGCTGGTCACTGGAGCAAACTGGCCGCTCGCACCTATGGCAGGCCTCTCCTGAAATAGCCGCTTAATTTGCACGCTCGTTCGGCGCCTGCTAAGAGCACTTCTTGGTACTGGCTCCGACCAGTGGTCGCTACCATGACCCATGCATTTAATGGAGAAACGTGGTAAGTTGGCGGTCTAATGCTGCCGAGCTCACTAAAATACTCACATAAATGCGGAGTCAACCTAAAAATAAAGAGCATTACAGTGAAAAGGTCCGAGTCTCTTAGAGCAAGTTAAGAATGAGGGACCTACATGAACCAAAGAAGGGTCCTAGAACCCCCAAAATAAGACTTTCCTACTCAATGAATTACATCCAAGGTTATACGTGGGAATGCATAACCCTTCGGATACCTTCTATGTAGATATTACAAGGACCACCATTAATTACAGTGCATTAATTTCAGACACTCTTTTCTGGGGCCTGCATCAATTTAGGCCAGATTGGCTGCCTGGACTCGAGCCTCCCGGCCAAATGTCCGTACCAGGCCGGTAACCACCACTTTTCACGGAATGAAGCGCGCAAGAACGACCGCTGTACGGGAGGCGACGGAGCAATAGCCATCGACTGGAGTCGCCTCCAGCCGGCCGCGGTGCAGGCCGATCCGGGCCGGGTCGGTCGGAGCAGCTACCTAACCCCAGGTCTGTGTGGTTAGTGGTCAGTGCGATATTTGTCTTGAATTACGGTTAAAACGGCCCCATTATTTGCTCTAATTGATGCATGTATGCTAAATGTGAAGGAGTAACAGTCTAAAAGTATATTTTTTATTGCGATAGGGAATATTTTTTATACTTACTTCCGTTTTTAAGTGGGCGGGGGGGGGGGGGCAGAGGACCACATATTACGAGGCTTACATATCAAATGTGCAATAATATGTTCTTTTTTCTTTTTTCTGTTTCTGCCACATACGATTTATGTAACAATTGAATGAGCGTTAATTTCACCCTAGATCTAATACAAAATAACATTATTTTGGCAAATGCTGCAAAGCGTTTCGTAGTGAGTATTGCAGCTTCCTTGATTTTGGCGCGCTGTTGTATTATGCACCCTGGTCCTGTAGACAATCTCAAGTAAAGATGGCTCTAATCTCATCAGTGTTGAACATAATTGATGATCTGAGCTCTACCGCGACTAGGGACCGAACTTCCGCCGCACAGCAGGGCTCCTCGGTCGCTTGATGGTATTCAGAAGTTTATTGGACGCTAAAAATGAAATACTCTGCCTTATTAAACTCTTACATAATCCTGAATGGAAACTTTTAGCTATAGTTTGAGGTAACTTTATGTCCAGCTCTCGGAAATGTCAGTTTCTTCTATGATACGGATGCATAGATCTCTGCAGCCCCTCCCCATGTCGGTGGGACCCCGTCGGACCCTCCCCTCCCACGACTCACCCCGCTCATTAAACACCTCGCCACTCACCTGGTTCATATTGCTCCTAACGAACTCCATCGACTGCTCCAGGGCGTACGTGCCACTGCTGCACGTATCGAGGATGCGCACCCCGATCTCGATGCCCGGCAGCAGGCGCGGGTCGCGGTTGATCTCGTCCACGGCCCAGAGCATGGCCTCCAGACGCTGGATGCCCTTCTCCTCCTTGATCTTGCCACAGGTGGCCTGGCCGTCGCTGCTACGCTGCTCGTGCATCGGGAACAGGCCGCCGAAAGTCACGTTTCCCGGCAGCTGCACCACGCGCGGCTCGCTGCTCTCGGCGCTGATGAGTCCGCTGGTGATGGTTAGCACCAACACCAGTGTCGGCACCAGTGCCCGCACCAGCGGCGGAGCACCCGAGTTCCGCCCGGCGACCGTCATGCTGCCGCTGCGGTCATGGGATCTGGAACGACACAACAGACCATAGCCGGTTAGAAAAGCAATGGCTGGTTCGCCACTATCAGCTCTAGAACCGAGCTAGCTAGCCGGACACGCCGGGCTAGAAAGGCAAAAGTGCGCTGCATATTCAGATATATGGTCCGATTGGAAATACAAACATCAGATCTGAAAGAGCTGAAAGAGTCCGAAATCTAACTCTATGACAGAAGAAGACGACATGGGAATGACTTTCAAGAAGCAAATACAAATGAAGAAGCTGAGGTTTCAAAAGACACAATACCAACGTTTCCCATTGTATTTGGATCCGCACATAAAAATATGACATCATTCATCACCCTCCAACACATGACATTATTTCACAGCATCAAATGCCGTAGCTGCTGAACGCGGCGTCCGTCCCAGTCGGCTTAGTCACGCTATCCCCAGTCAGGTGTGCTGGCCGCTCGTGCTGCACCCGCCTGTTGCACGTGACGCGACGAGTCCCGCACCGCACCCTCCGGCGCTACAATAAAGGATTCGGTCACCTCTCACGTGCCGCGCTCCGGGTCGATATGTCTGAACAACTTTGCCACTGCGGGCAGAGCAGACTGCACATGCAATCTGGGTAATGTCCGATCGAAGGCATTCTGTGAATCTGCGCTGTTCAACTTACGGTCACGTAGCGGGGGTACGTTTACATTGGGTGAGCCGCGGGTTAACACGAAAAGCATAACAAGAGCGGAGAGTTCTTGAGGACGTGGGCTGTACTTGGTAGAGAGTTGTAGGTCAATGAGGTGTATGTTGGGAGGTGCGAGATACCAGGTGGTGTCTTGATGGAATTTCCCGGTGATCGCGGGCAGCTTCTCTTGATCAGATACCACTGCAAACCCACACCAGGCTAATAGTTTGAATGCAATATACGTTATTACATGGTCTATTTAGCAACTCATTACGAGATGCTTTGAACTGTAGCAGCTCTGCCCAAATGTCGAAATTCGTAAGCACGTAGCACGTCCTTATGATGTGTAAACATGATGTTATGACGAAGACTGAATAGCTATACCATTAGCTGGATGAGAGGGCCGATTTCCAAGATCACAGACTGAGGGATCAAGCCCGGTGCATTGTATAACTCTTGTATATTTTGTATAGCAACGCCTCATCTGAGCTCAAACCAGAAGTCAAGTCAAGCCTACCGAGTGTTCCGTTCACCAGAGCCGTGGAATAAGCATAATCATTATTCCTAAGAGTAGCTAGTTTGAGGGGGACAAAAATACAGCGAACTTTGTTCGATGTTTTGAAACTTACCGAACAGTGGCATCGCTGTATAAAAGTTCCGATATAGGCCATCCACAGTCGGCGTTCAGTGAAGCTTCCGGAGCTATCAGTGCGTCCCACGGACAATAGCTCCGGTGGAATAACATCGTCTGGGGCAGCGGGCCGGATTCCCAGTCGGTTGGCCAAACATCATTAGCGAGGCGCGCGGCTGCCCAGATCGCCGCGGCCGAGCTGAGACACACACTGCGGGGCTGAGACGACACCCATCGTGCAGAGATATGGAACGTATTGGGCTATCAGCTCTACCACTGACCATCCAGCTCATCAAAATGATATCTACCTTGGCGCAGTAAGACTCGTCTCTGGGTTGCAGCACCTTCTGTATAAAAGCTATGACTTTTTGTTTCGCCACCGAAATGGTGACGCCCGAGACATAATTACGGCATCTACCGATGATTTACGTCACGCGCCAACGAGCTATGACAATCATAATGAGCTATGACATCCACTGCAGATTTTAGACATGCACTATCCACCGAGATGTCTGAGCCCTTACGGTCAGTCGTGTTTACAGTTCCATCGTGCCTACCTACCAGCGCTAAGCGGCAGCAACCACCCCCTGTGTCGCTGGATGCGGGTGGAGCTCTGATGGCAAACACAGAGTTCGCGCAGACACACCATGTTGAAATGAAGCGCGTAAACGATATAAAGAAAAGGTATGAAACGTTCTATTAGCTTTTCCATCGGTTTCCAAGTGCCCATGTCGCCTTCATAACCTCACATGATTATCTTGGGTAGTTTTATTAAAAATAGTTTAATAACAGTAACAAAAATAACTGCAAGTGCTGACAGACAAATGTACAAAATCTACAATAACGCACATTTCCTTGTCCTATTAGAATGACCGATTTGCCCATTTCGCCCGGCCGGCAGTTCCCAATGTCCACGTGAGGCCGACAGCAGCAGACTACCGAGCAGAGCCCACCGCGGGTCCGGCGAGGTCAGTGTTCAATCACTCGGCAAATTAAGCTGTCGTCCCCACGTTACTTAGCTCTTACCATGGGCGGCATCAAAGGCGCGACGGGAGCGGCCGTCCGGCCGGCACGGGTCACGCCCTGTACTCTCAGGTCAGGGTCAGTTATTGTGTGAGCTTAAAATGTCAAACGGGCCGCCGCCGTCGGGAAATGACGCTTGTCCCGGTGATCTTTTCGTCACCATTCAGCGAAGTTGCCAAACCATTTAGGGTACTGGCAATGTAATTATGAAGTTTTAGCCGTCGCATTAGATATTCTTGAAGCGCTCAGTGCATGATAAATATAGCTTGGTAAATGATGATTAGCTGCTGGATCGCTACCTTCCCCAAGGCTTCACCATGTCAGTTATAATGTCCTTTGATTTGCTGATGCATCTTGGGCATAACTCCTGGCTCTCGGCGCGGATAATTCATGTAATGCTGGAAGTTGCTGGCTGCTCCTGCACATGCCGCCGTTGTGAAATGTCAAGTTCTCGTTCTTAGAACACCACGCTCTTGAATATCGATAGCACAATAACAGTGTACCAGGGGCGTCGTTTTGTATAGGCCTGGTAGGGCCCGAGCCTTACCAATGTTTATTTGGGCCCTACCAATGTTCGCTGAGCCCTACCAATCTTTTGTCACTTATCAGTTGATAAAAAATCAAAATAAACAGATAAGCAAATATTAAATAAGCACATATGCAAGTACATAAATAAGGCTCTAGCCACAGTAGGTGCATGTAGCTGACAATGAGGTTTCACGTGTCTAGGACTCCGGTCCTTAATGGATTTTAAGAGGCTCGAAAACGCAATTGGTTATAGAGGTCCATAACTGCCTCTGAGTCCCGCATACCACGCGACCGCCCCTAATAGACCCCGATCCGTCTCCACACCAGCCGCTGGAGGCCCTACACCGACTTCGGAAGGTGCCGCAGTGCTCCAGAATAGGCCATAGGTATATTGATTTGAGTGGGTGATGCAGCCTGATTCCCCAGGGTTCAACGCCAGGTCATTACCGCATCAGACCCCGAAAACTGAAGCTCGTAACTACGAGGGGCGTTCAAAAAGTTTCGGGCCGAACAATGAAGGAGTTGGAATTTTGGCCTGCAAGGCGGTGTGTTAAATGATGTGTTATTGGGATGTCCACTTACGCAAATTAAGTAAGTGGCCATTAATTAAGTCTCTTCTGTGATAGATTCGGGCTTCTATTCGTAGCATAGTTCGCCATTCGATAGGCGTTATCACACGTGTATTCTCGGCCTTTGGGGCGACGTAAGAAAAGAAGAAAACAACTGGCCCCCAAGAACTTTAAATTATCAGTTAGCATGCAACTTTTCCTTGATGTGTAGAGAATTTACCATTAATTATTAGAGATTATTACATGGCTCCTGTGTTAATTTGGCATGAGATATTTTTTACTATTGCCCGGCATCAGGTTACTGACCTTTCAGTGTCAGGTTACTGACCTTTCTGAAGGTGAGAAGCGGTTGCCATGTCAACGGTCAATAGTAAGTTGCTCGCGCAGTGGTGTTTGAACAAAAATTCAAATGTCGTAATTTTATCGTCGTTTTCTCAGACTGTTCAGTTTGATTTCGTGGTTGGCTAGTCAAGTCATCAAGAACTGGGCCGTCATTTGAACATGTCCGTTCAAATACCCCGATTTAACTTGTTGGAGCCGCATGAATTGGATGAGCTATTTTCATCGCGCAGGGCTCAGGAGTCAGGGCACTAAAAAGGTGATTAAATCAGCAGAAGACGTCTTCATTGAGTTCTTGCAAGTAAAAGGCATATCTGTTGAAAGCTGCATGCACAGCAACGATGTCCTGGACAACGCTGTGAAGGAGTTCTTCATTACTGTAAAACGCAAGGACGATGAACGCCACAAATCGAAGAGTCTCCTCAAGTACGGCGTGAAACAGTGGAGCCTCAGACCGGCGGCGGCCAGCTCTTCACAGGCTGCATCTTCAACTTTAACGTGTAAAGCAACTAAGTGTGTGCCGTAGACATGTGACGTGGCTATGATTGTATATCCAATACATTCAATTGTACCATGATATTTGTGTTTGGATATTTTTTATTACGGGATGAATGAGTACTAAGTAAAGATTCCGAGAGTTGGCCATGTAATAAAACGAATCCTGCATGCGGGAGCGGGCAATAGCAAAAATATTGCCCTCTGTAACGTCACTGTCGCCCTCGGGTGAAGACCTCCACAAGTGCTATTGCCCTCGGCTTCGCCGCGGGCAATAGCACTTGTTTCGGTCTTCACCCTCGGGCGACAGTGACGTCACATCGGGCAATATTTTTGCTATTGCCCGCTCCCCCATGCAGTATTCGTATAAAATTGCATCTAAAATCTTCCATCTATGCTTTCTTCATCGTTTGCACAATCTGTTCTTTTACTAAGCTAGAAACACTAATTAGAAATAGTTCTCGCATCATCGTCAAGAACAATAGGGAAGGCTTAAAGTGAATACAATAATCTAAACGGTTTTGTAATCTATGTGAAGACACTTCTAAAATTGCCTGTAGAAATATTGAAGGCAAAAGTTCAACTATTTCAAAGACGGATGTCTATAAACCTATTCAACGTGTGACAACTCAGCCGGTATTTCGTCGCCTACAGCCCAGCTTTCCATAGTGACCGATAGAGGCGCTGCTATCGATGTCCGCCCGTGACGCCTAACGTTCGGATAGGATGGGCGACGCCCAGAAGAGAGCAGTGATTCGTTTCATAGTAGTTAGTGCAGAAAAGGCACCAAGCGTTAACCCTCGCCCTGGGCATTTTTCATAACACGGCCTGGCAGGGGGAGGGGTCGATGCGACCCCCCTCCGCTCGTCAACTTTCCAAAACAGGGGCACACAATTGATGATGTGCGTCCATTCGATAAACATCGAACATCGAGGAGAGGCTATAGGGAAGCTGACGTAAAGACAAAGCACAGTAATAGCCAATTGTGTGTCATCCCATCAGATGTGCATGCTTACATTGGAATGTGCTGCTGAGTGAATACAATACAATACAATACAATACAAAGTGTGCACCTGATCCGCGACCACGCACCTGCGTACATGGGCGGGATGACGAACAGTGAAGCGATGAGCTTCGAGTTGTTGTCGCATCCACTTTTTCTCTCCGAACCTTGCACACTCTGGTTAGTGGTTGCCACCTCTTCCCCAACATAAGAAAATTAGCAGCGGCAACCTCGCTAACAGCAGGGAGACGAAATCAGCCGTCTTGGACGTGCAGGATGGGTCCAAAACCCACTTGGTTATGGAGGCCTTGAGGGCTCTCGCGAAGCGCTGCGCGAAATGTGTTTGTCTTAACGGTGTTTATTTAAATAAATGAACTTTTTGGTCTAATGAGTCGATGCTGTATCTCTCTGCTCCTTCATGGTCGGGCCCGTAGCTTTCTGAACGCCCCTCGTACTGTCATCCTTTTATTTTGGCAAGCAGGTCTTTCTAACTATCGTTGTGTTTCCAGTCCTCGTTAGTTGTCGAACCCTTCAATTGGCGTGGGTCTTCAAAACCGTTCCTGGCCCCGCAGCCGTCTTTTTTAGTCGGCTTGGGCCCTCAAAGCTGTTCCTGTCCCCTTTCAGCACAGCCGTCCTTTTAAGTCGATGTGGGCCTCTTTCAGAATGGCGTGCATTCCTCCGACACTATTGCCTATATAACTGCACGTTTTGTGCATGGCGTCCGGTGTGGACCCAGATTTCCAAAGTTTTTTTTTTGTTTTTTTAGATTTCGGTTAGTCTTGTCAATGACCAGGGCGAAAAATAAGTGGCCGAAATCCGATGAGAAAGGCAGATTTGGGGGTACCCTACCTTGTAAGCCCCGTCATATATGGCCAGCCGCCGCCTTTGGGCACTACACGGAGAAAAATAATTACTCCCCCCGGGAATCACGATCCCCTATTTGGGAATCAACTGACACACATGGTGTAATCCGATTCTGAAAAACAGTGTCCATACACCGTTTTTTAGTGTAAATTGATCTCGGTCAGAATCACATACCCAAGGGTCATTTGACTCCCAAAATTTTGACTCCCATTTTAGGTGTCGTGTCAAAAGATCCTGCACGGTGTCAGTGTAAAATGACACATCTAAGCGTTTTTGACGCTATAATGAGGAGTTTTTATATCATATAGGTGTCATTTCACACAGTTGAGTGTTTTCGCAATCCGTGACTCCCTTATTAGGTGTAATTTGATCCTCAGTGGTGTCATAATATTCCCTTCAAATGACTTATTGAGTGTAATTTGACCCTCGGTAGTGTCATAATATTCCGGTGTCATTTGAGCCCCATTGGGTTCAAATGACACCGGAATATTATGGCACCACTGAGGGTCAAATTACACCTAATAAGCGAGTCACGGATTACGAAAAACGCTCAACTGAGTGAAATGACACCCATAGGGCAGAGCCGCGGAGTCGGAGTCGGAGTCGGAGTCGGTCGGAGTCGACAGTTGTGACCGGAGTCGGAGTCGGAGTCGGAGTCGATTTTAGAAACCCGAGCCGGAGTCGGAGTCGGAGTCACCGAAAATCTGTCGACTCCGCAGCCCTGCTAGGTCTGTGGAGTCGGAGTCGGGAGTTGGAGTCGGTCGGAGTCGACAATTCGGCCCGGAGTCGGAGTCGGAGTCGAAGCTGGTTTTTGAAAGCCGGAATCGGAGTCGGAGTCAGAGTCGCCGAAAATCCATCGACTCCGCAGCCCTGCCATAGGGCTCAAAAACTCCACATGATATTATCAAAAAACACTACATTATTACAGAAGTTGTTTTGACGTCACTGGTGGTAGGAACCAACACTGCAGAATCAAGAGATTTTCGGTGAATCAGACTCCGAATCCAGCTCTGGCTTCCAATATCGACTCCGACTCCGACTACGGCCAGAACTGTCGTTTCCAACCGACTCCGACTACGGCCAGAACTGTCGACTCCAACGGACTCCGACTCTGACTCCGTAACCCTGGTGTAGGCTCAGTGATTTGAGTCAATGCCCCGAGTGACGTCATGTGTGTGCTGCTGGTCCGCCACGAAGATGAAATAGGCCAATCAGCAGGCTGCATTGTCTTGTGACGTCATTTGTGTTAGTCGGTCCACCACGAAGACGAAATAGTGCGACCTTGAGGAAAACCGTTAGAAAGCCGTTGGACTTCAGTTGCGCGCGCGGTGTGCCACGTGGTGTGTGCGGTGTGAGTGAGGGCAGGAATTATTTGAATTTACGTGCTTGTAATGTCGCAAAACGTTGTTTGAAGTGTAGTTTTGTTTCAAGTGATAGTGCATTAACGATAAAGTTCAGTTTTTATTTGTAACTTGCTCTGTACGTATTCAAATAAGGAGGCGCCCTGCACTCGGTGAAATTATGAAGTGAGGACAGTAAGATTGCAACGCACTATGGAAACGGAGGTAAGCTTTTATGTCATTAAGCTGCAGAATACCTAACTCTGCCTAAGTAAGTAGCAATAAACACCGGTTGATGGAACATTGTTGAAATGTGAGTAATTCCTTACGGTGAATGGAGTCACGGACCCATGCGCCTTACGATAAGTTTTCATTAGATTTCGCCATACATTTCGTGCCCAAATGTTTTGGAAATTATTGTTGCATATAAAATAAAGAATGACATGCATGTATTGTTAATTTGCGTCACGTGGTTAACAACTGCAATTATGACTCTGTTGGAGAGTGTATTTTGATCCCATAAGGTGTATGATTCCGAGAATCATTTGACAATATCTGGTATAAAGACTGATTGAAAAGAAGACGTCATCGTCAATAGATAAAATTGTAGCTGCAAGGGTGAAGACACATGTAAGCTACATTTAAAGTCTCGTTGCAGTCTGGCTAATCGTTCCTATAATTTCAGAAGCAGAACATACCCATGAGT
This sequence comes from Amphibalanus amphitrite, assembly GCF_019059575.1. Lineage (NCBI taxonomy): Eukaryota > Metazoa > Arthropoda > Thecostraca > Balanomorpha > Balanidae > Amphibalanus > Amphibalanus amphitrite. Next base: position 126,632 of record NW_024883096.1, on the reverse strand, counting down.
ATGTTGGTTAGTTGTACATTGGTCTCAAGATAAGGGCCCAGGCGACCTGTTTTTCTGATGCGATGAATACATATACCCTTTATACCCTCGCCGCAGCTCGGTTCGAGTGCATCCCTCACCCCTGCACACAACCCAATCCCTGCACTCGAATATTACCGGTATTTCTCATATTAGGAGACCAATAGTACCGGTAATATTTATATTAGCTGATGTATGACGCTAACAGGAACAGGCTCTGAACCGGTATAGAAAAACCATCCCAAGAGTCATTTGACACCGTTGAGGTGACACCTATACGAGGGGTGTTTTTTGAAGCGTACCAAAAACGCGCAGTTTCCAGGAGTCCGATTACACCCGGAATCAGACACCCCCGAGGTAATCTGATTCTGGTTGGGAGTGTATTTTATACCACATGTCGTCAAATGATTCCCGGAATCATACACCGTGTGGGATCAAAATACACCCTCAAAATCCGATTACTCCCTGAAGTGACGCCTAAAAGGGGTGTTTTTTGAAGCGTACCAAAAACGCGCAGTTTCCAGGAGTCAGATTACACCCGGAATCAGACACTTCAGACACTTCCTAGAGTATTATGACTCTGATTTGGGGTGTATTTTTATTCCATAAGGCGTATGATTCCGGGAATCATTTGACGACGTACGGTGTAAAAATACACCCTCAACCAGTGTCATAATACCCTAGAAAGTGTCTGATTCCGGGTGTAATCGGACTCCAGAAAACTGCGCGTTTTTGGTACGCTTCAAAGAACACCCCTTTTAGGTGTCATTATTTTTTTCAGTGTACCAATCATTTTCGGAAAACGACACCCCTGAGTGTACGGCTTTTACTTCATGGTTGATGTTTTACATGGAACACGTCATCGTGACAGGGCCTCGAAATGGGCAATGGTGTGCATTATTGCACATCGCCTGCCACTCGAAAAGCACAGACACGGTCCAGTTTCTATCCAGACTCTGGAAGGCATAATGGTAAAGCAGCGTTACAACTGGACTGGATCTTTACAAGAACACCCTGGTTCAGAAAATCATGGTTGCGGGTAACCGTAGTGGTGTGTGGGAGATGGATCCCGCAGTGAGGTGCCTCCTTCATTCTGGTGAGCCAGTGATTTGGGCAAGCAGACACTATTGAGACGAGCTTTTACACACATTTTGTCGGTCATAACAGTTGAATAGACGAATGTGAATAGATTGACGAATTCGGTCACCAATGATTATTGTTGGCATACTCATTAGTCATTACTAAATTCCACGTCATTGCTTTGAGTATTTTAGCGATTATTGCACTTTCTGCCAGGATTTGTGCGATCCTCGGCCGAGCCATGCCCGAGCTACCTCTCACTGGTGACAGGCCAAGTAGTTTGCCTAAACGTAAAAGCAACCAATCTGGGCAAAATGGTGCAATAATTTAACAAATTTTCGCAAAAAAGAAATAAATCCCTGCGCGAAATATGTGTTTTAAAACAATGCACGAAGCCAGAATTCGAGAAATATCGGACGCCTTTTCCCCTTCCGTGTTCAGCTGGTCTGAGCTCTTAATTCAGCGCTGGGTGTGATTCCGATGTTGTTTGTTGTCAGTAATAAGAACAAATGACGCTTGCCAGAGTGGCAAACAGCTAACCACTCTCCTGAAAACAATGATATCAGTCGTGCCTGGGCCAGCTATTTCAGAACAATTGTTCCTGGGTTTGTCTGGATATAGCGGCAGCTTGAAGGATGGAAGTGTTGGTCTTAATCTCGCGGTGCACGGTGGCAGTTAGGTTAGCTTTACCGCGATCTTGCAGAAAACATTAGTAATGCTCCCGTTACCATTTTCAAAATGTAGCACAGAGATGCAGCAATTTTTGGAGGTAAATTTTCTAATTGAAATGCAGAAGGTTCCCATCACAGCTCATTGGCCAATCAATTGACACTCTCTGTCCACAAGTTTCTGGGTCACGCTTATAAACGTTGCACGACTGCAGTAGCCGCACTGTTTTTCCTAGCTCCGCATTACGTGTAGCTATGCTGGGTTGGATCAGTCCATTCGCTTCTTTCTGTGTCCGAACGGACCAAGTATGTAGCGCTGTGGTCCTTTCCCCAATGATCCAGCCGTGACCCCCTTAGCCCCCCCCCCCTCCACTCCTCCGATGGTCCCAGGGCGCTGACGACAGCTGTCGGTTCGACCGAGTCGGTGATGGCGGCCACGATAAAAACGTGCTCGTCGAAAACAACGTCGTGCCGAGCGCCATCCAGAACGGTGCGATAGCCGGGTTACAGCTCATGTTTTGTAGATTTCGGCTGCAAGCGGCGCCCTCACAGTGCCTCTTCGCTAGACCATGAGCCCAGAAGTTGAGCATTGGTTTGCGGAAAGGGGTTCCACGTCGCAAAGCTGACTCATAAAGGTCGCCGAGTCGGCTGTACAAATGTCGGTCGAGAGCTGACAGGTCAGTGGCCGGCGCCAAATTCACGTCGGCAGTATGACCGCGAGTGAGCTGCTGCATCGTCTTCATTTCTGATACGGTGAGCGGTGCTCCACCAAGGACCAGCGTTAGCGGAAGCGCCGCGCGGCACTTGGTTTAGAAATGTGTAGATTCCTGCGGTGTAAACTGAATCGCATTTTAAATGGCGGACCGAACGGTCAACGCATTAGAAGAATGGCGTCGTAAGTCAGTCATGCACTAGTGCGTTAGCTGAACATTGGTAGACGCTGGGATCAAGTAGTGCGCCAAAAATGGACTGGAGGGGAGGTATTTCGTGTCGCTCGTGAAGGAATGAATATTTCATGCTAGTCATGGATAGAGGATTGGGTAATGGGTATTTATATATTTATTTTATTCGACATTCGGTCAAGTGACACCGACAATAGTCTGTGCAAATTCCTGCTGATAAAAGAATCAAAGGAGCTGATTCTGTTCAATGTTCAAGCACGACTATTCGACAGGTATTTCAACTTAGAGTTTGTGTTTCATTGATTTGATTTTATTTCCACTTTGATATGAACTATGAATCATTATATGAAATTTAGCCGACGTCATTTTCCGTTTTATTTGACGACACAACCAGCTGAGTTAACCACCAAAGTCCCAATCAGAGTGGACAGTAGTTCGATGACGAGGATTCTTGCAGTCGCTGATAAAATTTCCACAATGTAAGTAAAACAGTAAAGAATTGTAAAGTATCTGGGTGTCCTCTCTCTCCCGCCTCTCCATCTCCCCCTACCGGCCTTCTGGCTCCTCTGGCCGAGTGACCTCCAGCAGATTTGAGCCGGCCATGGGACGCAGCATCCGTCTTATGATCGATGCTTTTGCCACCGGCCAATGACTGATGATGATGCCTCGGTCGTCGGGAGCCGCCGAGTCTGGCCAGCTCCAGCGGCAGTCTGATCAGGGAGCCCGGGGATGGGGATGACGGCAGGGGGTCGCGGCGGGTCACAGGGGTGATAGGGGGCCTGGGAGGGGTCACAGGGGGATATCAGGGGTCGCGGCGGGTCAGAGAGTGAGGGGCAAAGGTTAGAAGGATTATTGTAGAGAGGCAGGGGCCAGTGATATGACATATGACACAGAGACAGGCAGGGGATCGGGAGGTTTACAAGAGAGTTTCGGTCTTCTCAGTAGGCTAAGGCTTACATGTCACGGAACTGGGCAATGTCAGCGTGGCGTCCGTTCCGGAAGAATATTTGACTGTTTACCAGCGACAGCTGCGACCGTCCATTTCATTGGAAGACTGCAGATATTGGCGATCTAGATGTGGCTGGAACAGTTGATGGAATCTTTCGACGCTGCCCAAATGTGCGCCCATCGTGCAGTGATCAATCCTGGGTGGGCGCTACCCCATGGAATTTGAGAGAAACATTCTAAAATTCACTCTGCTACTCGGAGAGTTTTAGGAATCTCACGCGTGAGCACACGTCGTTCGCAGATGAGGCGGAATAATCCACTTCGGAGGACACTTTCTTATTTCGGTTGCTAAGCGCTGCAGGTGCACGGGTCCCACGGCCGGTGCGTGATAAACAGCCCATAGCGCCTCGGGCTCTGTACCCGGGTCACGCACAGGGGCGGCGACACGGACCGAGCACCCGGTGCTGGCCGCTGATTGTGTCCCGACTCCGCCTCCGCGGGTGGTCCGCCGACAGTTCATGGCAGAGGGCCCGACCGGAGATCTCGGCCGGAATGGATGCGGCTGTTCGGCGCTCGCTCGGCCGAACGCACAATATTTTCATGGAAAATATGCCCAGTAATGGCATGTGCAAAATGATATTGCATTCAATATTTCACATAGTCATTATTTTCATTACCGACTAATAAAAAACTGTTGCGACATGCTAATGCGGGCCCACAATTGCCTGATTTTAAATATCGCTTACGGTTAGAGCGCTCTCCGCATGTGGCAGCGATTTTCCCTGTAAACTTTTTCATTGTCCTAAATCAAAGTGTGAAAATCTATCAAACATTGGAATCGCTTTTCTCACATGATTGACCCCTTTGTCTTGTTTTCCACCCTGCAGACAAGTTACACAATGCCACGCTGTTTTCAGAACTTTGACCCACGGTTAGTTGCCCTGTGTGCCAAAGTTTTTCTTAACTCAGGATAATTTGAAGACTTCCGATAAAACTTGGTATATAAGACTGCAAAATGGAGAGAAAAGCACACCATTGATCTGGAAGCTTTGAAAATAATAACAATTTTGATTCGAATGGGTTCTAAAATGGTTCAAGCTTGGGGTCAAGCTTTTAAATTCACATCTTTCGCAATCTAGTTACGCAACTGCGTAACTATGTACACCTATGTTTATCACATTTAATGTAAAAGGATACCATCTTTTAAATTAAACAACTATTTTTTTTTGTACTGGAGACATCATGATTAACGCAAACGGACAAATAAATTCGCAATCGAAATCGGCACCAAATAAGCAGACGTGAACTAAAAATATTATTTATGGACAGGCCCCGTACAACAGTAACAGACTGACGACAGCCTATTGAACACAAATACCTCCGTTAATGGCCTCCGAGTGGTGTGTAAGTGAGTTAGGACAGTCAGTTTACCACAAATTGGTATTTATTGAGCTGAGCCGCGGACCGGCCGGCAGCAGCGCCGTTTCGCTGATTTTCAACAGCCTATCGGCATACGTCAAAAGGATGACAATTCCGGGCGTCAACTGATACGAAACGGCCAATCGATGCCGCGGTGATGTCATGCAGACTAGATATCACATTGACAAACTATGCTCCATTGATGCAATGGCTCACTGACCGACTGGACTGTTTTATGCTACCGTGATAGATCCCATTACGGGATTCGTTTACATAGGTTGGCAGTAGGAAATGGTGTTTTGTAGGCATGTAGTTGTCTAGTGTCTCTTGACACTTAGGACCAAAAGAAAATTTTCGAGGGGAAATGCGCTAACAGTAACCGCTTCATCTCTTTCCAGAGCTAACTGATGACGCGCGTACTCGGCCATTTTATAATTACCGGCCTGGCTTCACAGCTCAACAACGGATGGCACTGCGGAGAAATAGAACAATGTGAGACACGTCGGTTGTGCTAATTTGATACCGGCCGTTTGGTCGGGCGTGAGAGGACCACTGATGGAGCCCTGGTCAGGTCGGATCGGTGTATAGCAGGAAGGTAAGGAGTTCCTGGACAGTGGTCAGTAGTGAGATAGCTGTGCAGGACGGGTGCTTCCGGATCGGAGTTAACATTCGTTTCTTTATTATCATTAATTAGGTCCATTCGTTTCTTTGAGACCATCGCAGGGTTGTGTGATGTGAAGTAAGGTGAAGATATCTGTCTGATTCGACTGGGGTGTCGTGGCAGCTTGAGCCTATCGCGTTTGGACAGCGGCAACGGTATCAGGTCAAATACGAAACTGATACAAAACGGTTGAGCTTAAATTGTTTTAGGCATTTCTTTATGAATACAGCAGCTGGTACTAACTATAATTATGTGCAGGGTTTTGAATTTCTTAAGCATCATCTTTTCTTAAACCTTTTTCTTTTTCTGTTCTTGTTACTTTATATTTCATTGCATTTTTGTATATCCTATTTTAATTTGTCGTGAATATCCAACACTTGTAAAACACACAGATTCAATTAGAGTCTCGTTCTTGTTGACTGATGTATAATGTATCTGCCACTACCCGTCTATGAAGCATTGCTATTAAATGTTGTGTTTCCGACTGCGGTTAAATCGGTGTGCCGTTGAGCCAGGCCACTCACGCGCGGGTGGTGAACGGCCGTCCAAACGCCTTCCGCTCGCCATAATACCCACCGGAACAGTGCGCTCATCTAACACGATCAATTTCCGAATATTGTTAGAGCGGCGCCTAAAACTGCCGGCCCAAATCGATACTCCATTGCAGGACTAAAGCTTCACGGCCATCAGTAAAATATTCAATCATTTGGGCTCCTGACGAGATAGCATGGAAAGTGATGATTCGAAACTGTCCAGCGAAAGTGTCCAAAGGATACCAGAATGGCAGTAATGGAAGGTCCATCGATATACTCAAGGACTTTTGGAAGCGATGAAATGTATATGATGTTCGGGTGAGCCAGAAATAGTTACACAACATACAATGAAAATAAACGACCCATGGCCTGTGGCCGTATTCTCGCCATTCTTGCCGTATCTGCTGTATTCTCGCAAACACCTTGCCTGCACATTCCAGCAGAGTCGATGAGCCGACTTACCTTTCAGCCAGTCGCCTCAGTCTCGGGGTGGATGCGGTCTCAGGCGAGGTCTGTCGTCTGAGGAGCAGCACCTCGTCGACGGGAGGTCAGCACGAGCGCCGTCCGGGACGGTCGGCCGACCGACACTGCCTCCGGCCTATCCCGGGGCGGCGGTGTGGAGAGAGACCGGCGCGGCGGCCGAGCCGAGAGAGGCCGCGCCGCCCCTCCCCTCCCCCTCCCCTCTGCTGAGCTGAGCTGAGCAGTGAACACTCAGCACTCAGCACTCAGCACAGCCCGGACAGCAGGACAGGGGCGGACTGAACCGCCTAACCGCACCGGGATTGACTGAACTGATCAAACAAGGTGATATGTAAGTCTAATTAACGGATTGAGAGCACCCTGATCCATCTGAACGGATCGGAATGAAATTGAGCTGTTTTAGACATGAAGAATGACATCAAAGACCTCATATTAGTAGCTGCAAATCTTGTCTCAAAATATCCATTGATCCCACGTAGCCTAACCTTTGCACTTATAGGGGTAGGAGTAGGTATGTATCACCTCAGTTTTTCGCAAATGATTCGCAAAAAAGTGGTGAATCGCGACGAAACTTTCAGGACCCTTGAGTTAATCAATTTTACCCATACTACGAACCCATACATGACCCTTACTTAACCCGCGACCGCCTGGGGGGGTCGGATCCAACCCCCTCCGTTTTTCTTGAATAACTCATGAACCACTTACGCTATCAACTTGAAACTTGGCGTACCTTCTCCCCCATCAATTTGACGTTTTCTGTGTAATTTTTAGAAAAATTCTTCCAAATTTTTTTGAGATAGGGGAGAGTGGGGTAAGATGCCCAGGGTGGGAAAGACGCCCCACCCCCTCTAGCGGGGAAACAAAGAATCGAACCTGGAAATAAATGTTCTTAGCGTAAAGCAGAAGTCTGCCTTGTTAACTGCACAAAAATTTGCGAAGCTCAGTTGGGCAACGGCTGACTGGTGATTGCATGTTTTTTATTTGCTGCTTTCAAAAAATATTTTGGCGTCAAAACATTGTAAATATCAAAAAAGGTAGATAATTTTTGCGTCCCTTGCTATAGTCGTGATACATTAACATGCGTGTACTGTGTCCCAAACAGTTTGTTTCAGGGTGTAGTTTTATGGCTAACAAATTGTGCTGATTTAATGTTACTTCGGTACCTTGGGGTAAGATGCCCCCTGTCCTGATGGGGAAAGACGCCCCCCTAAATCCGTAGGCTGTCCTTCAAGCAGCCCGTCAAATCATGTATTACATACTTGTGATGAGAGACAAAAGCCGATCTGGGACTATTGAGAGTCCGGTACGGTCGGGTGCTCCCCATGCCGGTCTCTCGGCCCACACAGCGACGTTTTGGGCGGCATCTGACTCTGAGAGCCCTCACGACGGCCTCTGTGGGCCCCATTATTGGTTCTATGGCCCCTCACGACATCCTTTGAGGGCTCCCACGTTGGCTCCACGGGCCGCGCTGGCATCTGAGGTCCCCACGATGGGCTCGAGGGCCCTCAAGCATCATGAAGACCTATAAGGGCCCCACAGTGGTCTCCGAACGCCACCACGGAGGCTTGTTTGGCCACGCTGGACTATGATGGCCCTAACGATGACCTCTGAAGCCCCTTACGACTACTTTTGAGGGCCCTTACGATGACGTTTGGTGTCTACTGCAGGCTCGAAGGGACTACTAATTCGTTCAGGCGATTCACGTGTCTATTTATGTCACTTTTAGTGCAGGGGGCATCTTACCCAGCGCCAGGGGGCGTCTTTTCCACCCTGTGGGGTAAGATGCCCCCTTTCACTTCTTCAGGAAAATGCTTGATAGCAAAAAAAAGTTATCATAGTTCAGGCACGAAAGTGTGATATTTTTGGAGAAAAATGATGTCGGCTTCCGTTGAAACTCCAAGTTTTGGCTTTCCGATCGTCATTTTCGAATAATATATGACATAGTCAAACCCTGGGCATCTTTCCTTTCCCCACTCTCCCCTATATCGTTAGTGATGTAACTACATGGCGTTTTCAGTCAAAAAGTGGTAAATGTTTAAAAAATCGTCAAAATCAAGATTTAAAGCAAATTGCAAATTAAGGACATGAATAGACGCCGCTCAACGAGTTCTTTAACCCTCGCATGTGTAGGGGGGGGTCGGATGGACCCCCCCCCCCATGGTTTTTCGCGAATAACTCGCGTAAAAAGCGGCCGATCGCGACGAAACTTTCAGTACCCTCGCATTGATCAATTTTACACCTACCCTGAAAATTTCATGACCCTGACCCAAATGACCTTTGACCTGTGACCTCTTTTCCGAGACCATGTTTGGCCGGAATCGCGATTCTGCGTATGTCGGCTCGCACTAGCCGCGTGTTTGCAAGCTTTTCGTGGTTTCAAACGTTCAAACATGTGATTTGATGTTACTCCCGTGTGTGTCAAGGTCACCTGAAGGTCAGGTCAGGTCATTGACCTTTGGTGACCTCGGGTGACCTCGGGTCACTTTTTTGAGTTTTAAATGTTTCTATGCTAGTTTTTGGAGCTGAATTCGAATTTAGCAACCATTTGAACATTTACGAAGTAGTTTTGGTGACTTCGTAACATGTTACGAAGCTGTCAGAGGCGGTTGACACGTACTACGAATACCCGTCACGACGCCTACTGGTTGACCTGACCTGACCTGACCCGACCTGGTCTAAATGCTTCAAGACATCATCTGTGATCAAAACTAACACGATATTCGTGATCAGCACCCCGAAAAACCCCTTAGCAGCCACACTTTACGACTTTCTAACAGGTCCCGATTTTCCCGACTTTGGGTCATTGACCTGACCTGGAAGGTCAACCAATGACCTAGGACCTTAAAATTGGGTATCATCGGCTTCCTCTCGTCACGGGCAATACGCTCGTTTTTTCCGCGAAGCTCTAGCTCGATCAGGGGCCAAACGGCAAGGGGGGGGGGGTCCAACCGACCCCCCCCCCCCTACACATTAGAAGCTGGCAAACGCCGCACACATGCGAGGGTTAAAATGGCTATCTCGGATTTTCCATAATACGCGTTTTTCACCCCTAAAAATTCAAAAAACTATATTTTTTGGAAAACAGCTAATAAAAACCAAAATTTTGAGAAATTCCAAAAAAAAACGGAATATATGTCATAGAGCTCTATTAGAACATAAGGTGTCCCAAATTTCTACTTTCTATCTTGATTTTTGACCCCCAAATTGTAAAAATAGCTCCAACATGCATAGGGCATGGTGACGGCATAAGCATTTTCGTGAATTAGAGGCACTTCCTAACATCGCATGTGAAAACAAATGGCACCACTAGATTCCTGGCACAAAGTTCGTCTAGAAAACATTCTAGAAAAGTGCATTTTTATGTCAAAAATAAAAAGTTGAAAAATTGATCTTTTTTCTTAGCCCTCGTTTAGTTATGTATTTAAAATATCGTATAAACGATTTTTCGGATCCGACCCCCCCCCCCCAGGCTGCCATGGGTACGGAAATAGCCCAGGCGGTGCCGGGTTAATTTGCCCCTGACCTTTCACCTCTTCTATGAGACCATGTGAAGTCAGAATAGCGATTCAGCGTAGTCAGCGCACATTGTCGGTGCATTTCTATTTTTTATTTGTTTATTTAAGAAACGGCTTTCGTGCGCGAGATGATGATGAGAAAAACGAGATGAATTGCGAGGAAATGAAATGGCCTGGCAATATGTTACAAACCTACGGAAGTAAAATAAACGATTCTATGTGTTCGCTCTCATTATTCGCTTTACAAGCTGGGACACAGCTATTCAATGAACTCCATAGCTGCGCCAATCATTTACCTTTCCGGAGGTGAGGGTACTTGACGAGAACTAACTAGAACATCATTTAGGTAAGTTGTTACATATGTCCCCGAAAATGTATTATACTGGCGAGTAACTAAATGCCGGGAAGTTCAATGACCTAACACCTACATGAAGCCACTTTTGCCATTGATGATGTCGAAACACCTGCGCATTGCCTCAGATTGCATTTTGGATCTATTCCGAACCTTGAGCACGTCTCGCTTGTGAAATAATTGCTCCTGCCTGCGTTTTTTCAATTATCAGAGGCTAACGATGCCACTGGTATAGCAGGAATCAGCCTCTGAGCGCATTCGCTCGTTATTTACAGGCTGTTGCCGGAATACAGCGCGTTTGGTCTCTGATTGGAGCTGCATCTCGCGCCAGGCAGCGCCGGAGCCTTATTAAAGCGCGCCTCATCACGGGCAGACTGAGCTTGTTATCCTCACCGCGACTGTAATCAAACATCGACTCCGTCGCAGTCGACTCGGCGAGACAATGCCGCCCGCCAATCGGCTGTTGACGGGATCGCCGACCGGCGCCGCCGGAACCGACACGGCCGCCCCGGTAACCGCCACCAGCCGTCGTTACAGGGCGGTCCAGGCTGCCGGGAGACAGGTGGTCGGCTTGTGAATGATACCGCGCTTGTTAGCCTTATAAGACGTCATTTGACTTAACGAGGATGCTTTTTGCCGTCCTGGCTAGTGGCTGCATCCGTATCTTCCCGGATACGTAATATCGCACTGCGATCTTTCCATATCTGACGCAAGCCACTGATTTCTGAAGATGAGCTAGCTCTAATAGCGCACAGGCTGCACAGCAGAATAATTGCAGACTGCAGGGGCCTAGAAACGGAGAGGGAGATTAATATTACGCAGATCCTACTGTCATGTCATAAATATCAGTGATATAGAACTTCAAAAAGCAAACGGTAAGACGATTGAATGCAACTTTGAAACATTATTTCTTGTTCATAAGTTTTTCGCAGCAGATACTCTCACTTCACATCTATTTATTTTAGAACGGCAAGTGTCAGGTAAAATACGTACAAATGTCAAGTACTTCTAGACCGGATATCTCACAATTATAATGCATAACTCTCACCGTGCATGAACCACGTCCGTTCGATACACTCAGAGTGATGCATTACTTACCGTGTAATACCAGATACTACAATAACGCTCATGCCCTCCATGGACGGGCAATTATTCGAACTCCTATCTGACGACGCCGGAAACCAGCGGAAATGCGCTAATCTGAGCTATCATATCTAGTCATTACCTTAGCATTGGGACTAGAAAAATAATTGCGCAACACATGACCTCCGCCTTCAGACGGAGACGGTACGGGTCGGGCTGCAGCGACACCAGACTTGGGGTGCGTTCGGAGAGGTAGATTCCCGGGGAATATTCCACGCCGGCATGAAATTTCCGCCGAATGTGCCGTTCGGAGAGCGATTCCCGGGGAAAGTCACCGCGGAACGGACGCGGAAAGCGTGGAATCTAAAAAGCATCTCACGCGTCGTTTCAGTGAAGATGGCGGCGCCCATCGGTATGCTCGAGTGAGTATATTATTGAATATAAATGGATATTTCTTGCGTTTGTTTCCACCCTGATCAGTTTTATTGCAAATCCAACAATTGATAATGCTTACTCAGTTGTGAGATTGTCCTCTGAAGCAATGAAAACGATAATTTGAAGTGTTGTGTTGTGTGTGTTTGGGGTGGGGGGGGGGGGGGCACAGTACAGATGGGACTTTTTGAAAATAATTGTTATTTTTCTTAGTTGTTCTTTCTTCAAGAGCTTCATTCTTGCCATAGATGTAGCGTTTCAAATAACCAAATAACCCAAATAACCCAAACAAAATCCCACGAACTCAACTTGGCGCAGTAGCGCCGATCCTTGAAATTGGCGGTATGGAATGTCCCTCTCCGAACGCAACACCGGGAATTTTCACGATGACGGGGAATATTCCGCGCTCTCCGAACGCACCCTTTGTCCCCTGCGCCTTCAGACGGAGACGGTACGGATCGGGCCGCAGCGACACCAGACTTGGTCCAGTGGTAGTGCCCTGGTGCAGCCTGCCCGGTACTCGACACCACGGTCGGGTCAATGTCGTCCCTGGATAAATGGAGGACCGCAGAGTACGTCTCGGGTATCGCGTAGTATACCGCCGTCATTCCTCCGTCGATATTAGCCGTTTTCACGACGGGCTATCCGGCGAATGCACCTGATTTGACCAAATCTGCACCTAATTTCTTTTACAGTAAATATCTTCATTTTATGAATTTATTTCAGTGTTTAATCGATGATGCTCTTTGATAATATGACAAAGCAGGCATATAAGCAATTAGTGCAACCCTAGCTGATAGCTGCCAAGAGACACACTGAACCTGATTTGACCAAATCTGCACCTAATCTGTACCAGATGTGCACCAAATGTGTACCAGATGGCCGTCGTGAAAACGGCTATTGTGACTGGCGCAGCGTTCACTCGGAGACGACCTTCGACACGAGAAGTAAGTCAGGGCTCCTTCTCCGGGGAGGGGGGATGTCCATTACTAACATTTACCAGCACAGCCAGAAAGATCGCTAAGAAATACCCCACTCAGCTTATCGATAATGTATTAGATGCCGATGTCACTATTCTTGATGTCACTGTCTCTACTTACATTATGTGACGGACTGGGACATCACAACGGGTCAGCTGAGCGTGTATGTGGTGGTGAGATTGGGTCAGGTCAGGTCATACGAGCGTAAAATGATACATGATGATCTATCAGGCTGGTATGCGTATTTACTTTGCGCCGGATGCACTTTACGTAGGTAGATCTACCGCTGTGGAATCAAGTCAACCAGTGTTCAAAAGCGCTTCCGAGATGACTTATCATGCATCGTAAGAGTGACGATTATGAGTAGGCGCAAGAATGCGTTTTAAACAAACAGAGCATAAAGCCAGCCAAACTGGAAATATTTTTGCTCGTCACAGGAATAAAACAATAAAATTTTGTTACTGCGCTCCTCTTACCAGAATATGACCTAATGATATGCTCATTGCACAATGCACATAGCCTTATTTCATGTGCTAACTGAAAAAGAAAATGTAATTAATGCCAAGGCCTGCCTTTATTGTCACTTGCATATTTTGAAACATGTCTTTCCCATATTTACCTCTTTGGAAGCATTTTTACAAAAAAAAAACGTACGTATTTCGTCAAATTAAAGCATTGTTCCTAGAAGATATTTAGACATCGCGCAACATCGTCACAAAGCTGGGACATTTTATGACGCTCCCGAATCTGGACCGTGGCTTTGGGAGGCCATGGCTAAGAGTTCAGATATAAGTTGGGTCATGCAAATGGGTCTGCATATTCATGACTGGTTGAGAAGGTGGGAAATGCCCGGATCCAAATGAATATTCAGCCATTAGCTACGAGAGGTCACGCGGACCCTGACATTCACAGTAGGTGACGGGTCTCATAGCCGGCGTTAAATGCAATCACAACTCTTGTAAATGGGTCAGTGATGCCATGGATATTCGCGAAGATTTATATGAATTAGTCGCTTGTATTAGCATAATGAGACAGTGAAATTCCTTTACAATGATATTTATCGACGGTTAGATGAAAAGCCTTACTTAAAATGTTGCAGCCAATGTTTCACTAAAAATGCTGCTGCAATGGGTCTTTCGGCTTTCCAAAGAGCTCCAAAGGTTGCGTAGAGCCTCCACATGCCTCCACATATAGAAAGCTGTGACTTGAAGGCGGATTTGTTGCACTGTAAAGGCAGTGTCGTGTCATTTACGTTGTTACGCTGTTCCCTGCCTTATACTGCCTGTCTGTGTCTGCTATCCTTCCACCGTGCATTGCACACGCCCGAATCAGGTGTGCCTTGTTCGGACGAACGGTACAGTTATCTGCATCTACCCCACGGTTCAGACGCTATACGTAAGACGACATTTCGCTCTCTTGATACTGGCCTTTGCCTCCATCTCGCGAACTATAGAATTGGATAATTTGCCTTATCTTATCTATAGCCATAGATGCATGATATTTTGTTGAGTGTGTGCGTTAAATTGCACGAATGCCTGACTACTTATACTTACGTTCTCACCTTGTTTAAAAAATATAAATATCGATTTAAGGCTAAACGCTATTTTACTAGCTTTATGAAAGGTGCCAGACTGCAACAAATAAATTTCATTTGAGTCAACCGACTCCAAATTCACGGCACTTGGTCAGATTGCACGCTCCGGTACGGCTTCTCGACGAACGCGCGGCAGGCCGGTATTCTTCGTATTACTATAGTATCGTATTGGGGCATTCCACGTCAAATCAAACACCGAAATCCGTCATCCCCTTCGATTTTTCTGAAAATTTGTAGGCAGACTGGGCATGGTGCAAAACTGAGTTACGTGTAATATTTTCGAAATTTGATAACGTATCGCCGAGATATAGGTCATCGAATATAGCCAAAAATGCCACACATCATTTTTTTAAATGCTTATAACTCTGGTTCCTTTTCTGGTATCAAAATGATATTAACAGGGTCTTGTAGGCAATTGATAAGGCTTTGATTTTTAATTATAAAATTAAATTGAAGTGACCTTGAAATGCATTTGACCTTGAATTAAAACAGAAAAATTTAAATAGCAAAAAACACGCCACCTTCGATTTGAGTAATTTTTACATATTATGTCCCTCACAATATTCCTAACCATCTGTGAAAAAATTGGAGTGGGCCATTGCTAACTTTCGCGGCAAACGCCGTTTTCATGCATCAACATCACGCAACCGCGCGTGACCTTGAAAGACAGAGTCAAGACATGCTTGCTTGTGTACACTTTCTGAAATGAATGATTGCTGATTAGTGATATCCCAAACTCTGCGAGAATGGAAATGCATAGTCATCGTAGTCAAGCATTCACGTTCCATTGTAAAAGTGTCTCAGGCAAACGGTATTTTGCGGTGAATTTTGAGCCGTGTGGAAATGCATCATGAAATAAATTCAACGAAAACATTATCACGCAACGATAGCTTCACGTCTTTTGATCTTCACTATACGAAAGAACATACATTTTTGAGTATGTATGGGGAATTTCTAGTTAATCCGATAATAAATATGGCAGTTAGAGTTCTGCTAAGAGTAACATGTCGCCGGCTGAGGCGGGATCGGCCGACGCGGGAAACGCAGCAGTCACAATTTTGTGTTTACACGTTCATATTTCAATTGTTTACCAACCTATTTTCAGAATTCTTTCACCATAAGATTGCCTGTACATTTCTTAGTCTTCTCACAAAATTTGACGCGAATCGAACGTAATCAGCGGTAAGGAGCGCGATGTAAAGACGGAACCGTTCCGTTCCGTCCCGGCACAGTCTACAATTCAGGCGGCGCGTAGCGGTCGGCGCCGGCTGCCGAGTCGCCGCGTCGCCGCGGCGACAGGATGTTCACTTTACACCGCTATTACTAGACCAGTTGTGAACCGATTTTCTTATTGCTTGCACGATGAGATGTGCAATTCAATTCTGGACAGGTAGCCATAAGTAATTTCGCATCAATATTATGAGATATTGGCGAAAAACAGGAGGGGTGGGGCGAAATTCACTCTTCCCCCTCCACTGCGCGTGCTAACATACGTTTGCATATGTGCCATTTTCTTCAAAACTTATGAATGGCCCACTCTAATTTTTTCACAGGTTGTTAAGAATATGGTAGGCAATAAAATATATGAAAATGAGCCAAATCGAAGGTGGCGTGTTTTTTGCTATTTCAATTTTTGTGCTTAAGAACAGAGTTAAGCAAATTTCCAGGCCATATATTTAAGTCGATGCAATTCTAAACAAATGCTTAAGAAATTACCTAAACAGTAAGGTTTATTTCATTCAAATCAAACAAGTACAACCAGAGTTATGGTCGTTCAAAAATATAAAGATGCAACATTTTGTAAAAATTTGATGCCCTTTATTTAGAAGACCTGTGGTCAGAATGTGCAAAAAACATCAATGTAATGTACGGGGCGACACAGGAACTCGCTCACAAATTTATAATGAAATCGCTGATGGTAAGGTGCAAAACAGCCGATTTTTGTTCGATTTGACGTGGAATGCCCCTATTACGGTCTCCACGGCTGCCGTAATCTCGGTCCAAACGGTCGGATTAGCGGCGACACGACCCGGCGGCCCGGTGGGGGGGGGGGACACCCCGCTATTGGCCGAGTGTGTGTCTGCCACTGTGTCTGCGGCCGGTGTCTGCCACTGTCTGCGAGCAGTGTCTGTCACTGCACTGTCTGCGACCAGTGTCTGCGCTGGACGGCCTGTCTGCGACTGAGACCGGGTGTCGCCACCGGTAGGTCTCGATCGGGAGAGACAGGAAGCGCAGAGGGGAGGGGATCAGCCCGTTCGGTGCTCCTGCGCGATCCAGGCCCCCTGAATGAGTTCATTGGCCGAGTCAGGGTCAACGAAACGCATTCGTATATGCACTTCCCGTGGTTCGTGTAGGGCGGATATGGTCACTTCACGTCACTAGGCATATAAGGTCGGCAAACTAAACCACTGGTGCCACCAGATTCATTTCGCTGCTACATTACATATTTGGTCCTTGCACATTTCTCAATCCAGATGAAGCAAAAAAAAAAACATATTTAATTGTCATATTAAACATTTTAGCATTTAGACAATTATCTCAATACTTCACAACCTTTACTCCAAACTGCAGCTGAACTACCGTATCACGCGGTATCGTCTAAATTACCTCCGCACTGAGCATGCAGTGTTGCCTATTTCCGCGCCCTGCAACTCTGACGCAACGCAACGGGGACGTGCCCGGCATCCAGAGGGTGCCGCGATCGAGCCAAGGGGCAACTGGCCCGGCGGGTGGGACAAATGTCAACAGCTGGCGTCAACGAGCCACTTTGACCGGCCGGACCCGGCAGATAAATGAAATCATAACGCCCACCGGCGCCGGGGGGCCATGGTCTGGCCGGCTGATGTGAACTGAGACGCCGCTCTATGTCTGACGCCTGAGGCTCTCCGGAACCGGAGCCGGGTGTCCGTATTAGCTGCCGCTGGTATAGCGGGGGCGGGGGGGGGGGGGAAAAGCTCAGATTGGAGCGCTGCGACAGGCCCGCCGGCGTCACCCGAGATACCGGCTCGAGCGGTGATCGAGAGGTTACTCGCGAGAAACCGGGGGGGGGGGGGGGTCCGTTCGACCCCCCCCCCCTATACAGGCGAGGATTAATGCACGGCTGTTTCTAAAATTAGAGGATTTGTTAGCAATGTTGCTAACAAATCCTTGCCAACCTAGACATTGGGGATTAGGGTGTCTGTACGTAACATTCGATGCAAACACAATACCAGCACACATGTGCAGGGAACGTTTTGCCGTAAGGTGCATAAACATAATTGGGATTCGCAGCTATAGTTTAAAATGACCTTGTTTGTTATTTTTCACCTTTGTGAATTAGCAAGTTCAATGCTGAACACCAAAAGCGTGTATCACGAATTTAAATGAAACTTAAACAGCTTGGCAGGTGCAGCACTTATGGTGTTGTCATGGTCTGAGTATTGTCTCATCTACTACTCTCGCGTCTACCGCGGTCGTCACTCGTCATAACTGGGAAATGCAGCCACCGTCATAGATAACTCACGTTAGGTGCGCCACGTGTCGTCTCAGGTGCGCCACGCCTCGGTCCGTCCATCACTCTCAGATGACGTCACTAACACCTGCTCGGTCCGGCACCACCGCTTGCGCGTGCAAATAGATTTCTGTCGCCGCCCGGCCAGGCAGCGGCGGCGACGAGCTTTAGCTCGTCGCGCCCGGGGCTCGCGCCCCGGGCTTTAGCTACCCGGGGGCTCCGCCGTCCCAAAATTGCCGTGTGTTCAGTGCGGTGGGACGGAAGGGACGCAGATGGCACCGACGGTGACACCGTAAATAACTGACGCTGGAGAAACGGAGAGACGAGCGCCTCCTTCGGGAAACGCACTTTCTCTCTTGGAGAGAAGTCTCTCTCAACTCTTATGAAGACCCGTCTTCTCTCTCTCCCTTCCTTCCTTCTCTCTCCCTCTCATTCCCTCCTTCTCAGAGACACATTTCTTCTCCCTAAGTACGTGGCTCTTACTTCCTCAAGACGCTTCTCGTTTCACATACCTCTTATGTCTGCGGGAGACGTCTCAATTCTCATCAGCAGACATCTTCCTCGATCCGTTTCCAGGAATCGCTTTCCTATACTTGTCGTCATTCATGTTGATGCCGTGCCGCCTCAAAAAAGGAACACGCTCTTTATTTATTAAAAGTGAATGGCTTTCACTACCACACCCGGCAGGGGCTACTATAGCACTTGCAAACAGCTCACTGAGAAAGCTATGTAAAATAAGGTTCTCTCCCATCCGATGCGGTATACGTAATGCAGTAAGCTTCGTGAGACGCTGTACCTATATGAAGACCTCAGCAAATTACTTCAAAACTGACGTGAATATAGCATTGGAATATAAAACTGCATAAACACACATGCATGTGATCAGGTCAGATACGCCTCCCGTAAAGTATGGAACGACATATTTGATGTTAAGTTCATAAACGATGCCTACTTCGAATGATAACTGTTTACATTTAAGTCTACGTTAATAATGGTTCGATAGCAAATTAATTATCGTCGCGATTCCGCCGCCCCAGACGCATACGCGCACTCCCGATGTGAACTGTATTGAGTCCGGCTGACGACTGCACAACAATACTCATCACCCAAGGACGCCGGAAGCTGCCGGGCGGCACAGCCTACCATCAGGCGCCGGCCGGCGCCGCGGCGGCTGGCAACAGCTGACTGCGCCGGCATACTAGTTCGTGCCGGCTCAGTAGCACGCATCACAACACCTCCCCCCAGACGTGGGGGAGACAACACGTCTCAAGAACAAAAACGGCCTCCGACAAACACAAACGCACCAACGCGCGTCAGCGCACGATGGCTACACGAACTCGTACACTGGGTCCGACCAAGTCACAGTCAGCCTCTTAGGCTGTCGACGAAGTCGTTTGCTGCGCCTCACAGAGGCGTCAGGCGCGGGGGTCGCTCCGCCAGGGCGGCTGCGGGGGACTTTGTCAGCGGCTGGGGCCCCGCTGCCGGCGATCCTGGTTCGGGCGCTGTCGCCGTCTTCGGTGATGGCGTCTCGGCTGCCATCGGGTGACGTGGTCACCATCGGCCGCAGCGGGCGGAGGTATCGTCGATTCCGCCAGTAGGTGCGGCCGCTTGGCAGGCGAGCGAGGTAGTCTCGGCGGCTGCCGATGCCAACGACGACGCCTGTCCGGTCCCACAAACCAGTCTTCGGATCTTGCAGGAGAACCTGTTGACCGATGCGCAGAGGTCTCAGCGAGCGGGCGCTCGCGTCGTAGCGCTCTGCGGTCTGGGACTTCAGAGCGGCTGCTCTCTCATCACACTCCTCCGCCGCGCGCTGCCACACCTCGGCAAACGCTCGGTGGTGAGCTGGCACGGTAGAGCGCAGCGGGTGGCCGTACAGTATCTGGGCAGGTGAGCGGCCATCGGCCCGAGGCGCGTTCCGCAGCTCCAAGAGGCCGTGCGCGAACGCGTCATTGTCCAGGTTGCCTCGGTCGCTGACCTTCTGCACGAGCCTCTTCACTGCCTTCACTGCAGACTCCGCATGTCCGTTCGACTGAGGAAAATGTGGAGTGGAGATCTCGTGGGTCACTCCCCACCGTCGCAGAAAGTCGCGAGTGTGACGGGCTGCGAACTGCGGCCCTCCGTCCGTTCGCAGAGTCTGGGGTGCCCCAGTGGCCGCGAAGGCGACCCTCAGGCTGGACACCAGGTCCTTCGCCGACGTCTCTCCAGAGCAGTGGAAGACGAACGGCCATCCAGAGAGGCGGTCTACGTATACAAGATACGTGCGACCAGCCCACGAAAAATAGTCCGCTGAGACGGCCTCGAAGACTCGAGTTGGTACCGCCTCGGAGACTAGCGGCTCCTTTTGCTGGCTCGGAAGATAGATCTGGCAGGACTTGCACGCTCCGACGAGGTTAGCGATGTCCTGGTCAAGCCCCGGCCAGTAGACAACTTGTCTAGCCCGACGCTTGGTGCGCTCCACACCTTGATGGCTGGCGTGAAGCCGCTCGAGCGTCTCCCGACGCAGACTCTGAGGAATCAGGAGTCGCTGCCCGCATACCAACAGGCTGCCGTCCACGGCGAGACGGTCTCTAGCTGTCCAGTAGGGCCGCAGCGTCGGCTCCAGCTGGGACTTGTGGTCTGGAAAGCCAGCCAAGACCACGTCTCGGAGGGCGCTGAGCTCTGCATCACGCTCAGACGCCGCCCGAACCCTCTGCAGGGTAGCGTCCGGGAACAGTGATTCCTCCTCGGTCGGATCAGCCGTGGCGATTCTGGCGATCAGGCTTGCGACCTGGTGGGCTACCTCCTTCTCCGCCTCTTCGTCGTCTGGAGTCGGAGTATCCACCGGTGCCCGGGAGAGCGCATCCGGGATCGCGTACAGTTTCCCTTGCCGCCAGACAGCGACGAAGTTGAACGGCGTGAGACGTTGCCGTAGTCGCTGCAGTCGCGGGTTGTCGATGTCGATGAGGCTCTTGGAGTTCAGCACTGGAACGAGCGGTCGGTGGTCTGTGACCACCTCGAACTGCTGCATGCCCGAGAGGTACATGCTGCACTTCCGACAAGCCCATGCAACTGCCAGCATCTCAATCTCGCAGACGGCGTAGCGGGACTCCACATCGGTCAGGAAACGAGACCCACACTGGATCAGTTTCCATCGTCCATCTGCATCCTGTTGCCGCAGACAGAAACCCAGCCCTCGCAGGCGTGCGGCGTCGGTCTCCAGGACTGTCCGGCGCCGCGGGTCAAAGAAGTCGAGGACTGGTGGCGAGACCAGCGCCTTCTTCACGTCACTGAAGGCTTTTGAGTGCAGCGGCGTCCACACCCACTCGTTCTTCGGTCGCAGGAGGTGTCTCAGAGGCTCGGCGGCGGCCGAGACGTCTGGTGAGAAGTCACCCAGCTGGTTCACGAGACCGAGAAACGATCTGAGGTCCGTGAGGCACGCCGGCTGCGGAAACTCCGCGATGGCTCGCACCTTCTTGTTGTCTGCGGTGTAGCCTGTCTGGTCAATCTTGAATCCGCAGAACTCCACCTCATTCCCGGCGAAGGAGCACTTGTCTGGGTTCAGTGTCATCCCGTGGTCATCACATCTCTGCAGGATGTTCCACACGTGCTCCAGGTGAGCTGAGTAGCTCGAGTCGTACGCCAGAATATCGTCTACGACTTTGCATGTCTGGGGGATGTCACCGAGAGCAGCGTCGCCTCTGCGGTTGTACTCGTCTCCTGACGAGATCAGACCCATGACGGCACGTTTGTAGCGGAAACGGCCCCATGGCGTGATGAAGCACGTTTTGTCCTGGTCCTCCTCGCGGATGGGGATCTGGTGGTAGCCAGACTTGCTATCCAGCTTCGTGTAGAAGTTTGCACCGCTGCCGATCGAGGCCACAGCGTCGTGCGGCGACCTGACTGGGTACGCTGGCCTCTTGACGAATCGGTTCAGCTTGGTGAGGTCGACCGTCAGACGGCAGCCAGAGACCGTGCCGTCCGGCGACCGCTTTGCCACCGGCACGATGGGGTGGCACCACTCGGTCGGATGCTCCACCGGCTCGATCACGTCACTCTCCAGCAGCTCATCCAGCTGGCGCCGAATGTCGTCACGCCAGCAGAACGGTACACTGCGAGCTGTGGAGACGGCAACTGGTGTGGCGTCTTCAGTCAACTCGATGGCCATCGAGCCTCCGGACATCTTGCGCAGCTTCGAGGTGACGTCAAACACTCGTGGGAAGGCTTCCTTCATCGCTGAGAAGTGCTTCCGTCGTTCTTCAGCCGATGGCACACCTTTGCTTGCATCCCACGTCGGCTTCAGCGGGTGCACCTTCTGCGCCTTCCCGGCGTCTTCAAGTGCAGGAGCAGAGCCTCGTTTGACCACTCTGCGGGGTATCTTGCTCTTCCCTGGCATGGTCCTCAGGGAGCAGACTGCTGGAGCTGGTCTGGAGGTCTCCTCTTCTTCTGAGCTGGCAGAACGGATCTGCTGTGGGAACTCCCTGTGCAGTATTCCCAGTCGAACAGCGTCGTGCCACGACAGCAGCGAGCTGTGCAGCTTCTTCACCACAGAGACGGCTATCGTCCTCTTGATGCTTCCCAGCTGCAGTGCGACTTGGCACGCTCCTAGGCAGGGAAGTTCTCGTCCGTCCGCTGCGAACATGCTTCCAGAGGGCGGCGTCAGTTTCTTGACGTTGATGCCCATCTGCTTCGCTGCCTCCAGAGAGATAACAGACACCTCAGCGCCTGTATCTGGCGTCCATGTCGTTTGTTGCCTGCGACCGTCACTCCGATGCAGCAGAATCTGGATCTGCGGAGCACGCGTCGTGTGCAGGCCTTGGATCATGCAGTCTCGGTGCTGCTGGTCCACTGTTTGTCTGGCAGGTGCAGATGCCGCTCGCGTCTTCATTGTGACGAGCGACACACGTCTGCCTCCATCGGACCTCCGCTGGGTCCGGTCCGTGCTCGCCGCCGGATCGCGCGAGCGACTGGCGCTGCGACCGCGGCAGACGGACGCGAAGTGGCCTAACTTGCCACAAGCTCGGCAGGTCCTCTTGGCGGCCCTGCAGTCGCCGGCGCTACGGTGAACTTCACCACCGCAGCGGGGACACGTCTTCTCAGCCGACCGGTCTCTCGGGCGACCGCGGCTGCGCTGGTACTGAGAGACCCTCGCTAGGGTCGAGCCAGCTGGTTCACGGATGGCTGAGCTGTTGGAGGCGGCATTCTCTGACGCTCGGGCGATATCCACTGCCTTCTGAAGCGTGAGATCCGGCTCTTCCAACATTCTGCGGCGTGCTTCTTCGTCTCGCGTGCCGACAACGACTCGATCTCTGAACCTGTTGTCCTGGCAGTGGTGACAGAAATCACAGAACGATGCAATCTCTTTCAATCCACAGAGAAAATCGTCCACGGTCTCACCGGGCTCCTGTACTCGCGTGTAAAAATCTCGGCGATCAATGATGACGTTACGCTGGCGGCGCAGATGCGTCTGCATCGCCGTGATGATGGTGCTCATGTCAGCGTCTTCGGGGATCGGCAGGCCGTACCTGACCACCCTGGTCCAATCATCATCAAGCAGAGCGAGTAGGGCTGCCTTCTGCTCGGGCTGGGCTAGCCTGTTGACGCCAGTCAGCAGACTGTAGCCGTGAAATTTCTGTCGCCAGGATTCAAACTCCTTCAGTGACGCCGATGACGACAGCTGTGGAGCGGGAGTCGTCGCTGATGCCGGCAGTCTGGGCGGTAGATTGACGGCTGCGCTCGTATCGGCTGGGGTGGCCGCTGCAGTAGC
Source organism: Amphibalanus amphitrite (assembly GCF_019059575.1). Taxonomy (NCBI): domain Eukaryota; kingdom Metazoa; phylum Arthropoda; class Thecostraca; order Balanomorpha; family Balanidae; genus Amphibalanus; species Amphibalanus amphitrite. Next base: position 102,734 of record NW_024883096.1, on the reverse strand, counting down.
CGCCGCGGCTGCAGCGCCGGCCCCTGCCGCCGGCCCGGCCCAGATCCGTTCCATTACGGCCACCATACGCTCCTCCCGCTGCTGGCTTTGCCGCTGAGCTTCTTGAGCCAGCTCCAGTTGCTGGGCGAGGAGTTGGGTGAGGGCTCCCAGGTCTACTGGCTTGCCTTCCTCCGTCATTGCGAGAAACGCGCGCGAAAACCGACGAAAAAATGCTATATTTAACGATAAAAAGTAAATTATACCGATCGCGCCATGTTATGGTTTTACATTTAAGTCTACGTTAATAATGGTTCGATAGCAAATTAATTATCGTCGCGATTCCGCCGCCCCAGACGCACACGCGCACTCCCGATGTGAACTGTATTGAGTCCGGCTGACGACTGCACAACAATACTCATCACCCAAGGACGCCGGAAGCTGCCGGGCGGCACAGCCTACCATCAGGCGCCGGCCGGCGCCGCGGCGGCTGGCAACAGCTGACTGCGCCGGCATACTAGTTCGTGCCGGCTCAGTAGCACGCATCACAACAATAACAGGTGACTTGTCTTCCATACCCTTTTTGATAAAATGGTCATTGACACAGTGCGATTAGCTTTTTTAATGTTGTTGATAGTTTGGAAATTAGAGCGGAATATTCAGAATAAGTGCATGATTTTTTAAACGAAAAGTCTATAGCATTATGTAGTCCCGTTTATCTGATGAGCTCACCAAACGGGATAGATCTTGAAAGTGTGGAAGTGTAAACAAGTCATTTATGGTTCCTTTCTCCTCGTTAGCGAACATCTTTTTCAGTCCGACGCTTCGTTCACGATGTATCAGCACTATCTGTGTTACGTGGTAAGCGTCCATATGTCGCATGTGCTTTACATAACCTGACAAGACGAATTACATAACAAGTGCTGGACATATCAAACATCTGCCAATTTCTCAGCATTCTCACTCCCGAAGTCAATAACGATATCATCCCACCATACATCGCAGCAGTCTTCGTCAAGCTTCCCTTCTGGCCAGTTGTGCTCTTTCTGTCCTCGCACTGCTCTGGCAGACGCCGTCGCATGACCATCATGACGTCCATAGCCCTCCTGATGACGCTCTTCGGCGTCAGCACCGCCATCGTCATACCTCCGGAGACGCCGGGCGATGACGCCGTGGCCATCGTTATCGTCCAGGGCGCCTACGTCTACCCGGAGCAATACCGTGAGTTCGGCCTGGCACTGCAGAGAGCCTCAGACGCGCCTCTCTGGGTCGGCATCGCAGAGGGATTCTTGGATAACTTCCCAAACCCTCTGCAAATCAACGCCAAGATCAACAAGGTCCTGGGGGAGATGAGCGATGCAGGTATGCCGGACGATGCCGTTATCTTCCTGTCCGGACATAGTGTCGGAGGAGTGTTCATCCAGTCGGAGATTCCCACGATTCCTGCTGTGGGACTGCTCCTGTTCGGTTCGTACCTGACGACTCCGCTGGCCGAGTACCCGGTGCCGGTGATGCACCTCAGCGGCACGCTGGACGGACAAACCAGACCCACTCGCATCGCTGAGACGTTCGCCGAGCTCCAGACCATGACCGAGACCGAGCAAGACGCGCCCATCCGAAGGCCCGTCGCTATTCTCGAGGCTGTTGATCACGCCCATTTCTTCACTGGAGAGCTCCCTGATGCTGTCGCCGAGGGTGACATCCTGTCGGAGCTGGATGGCGACGAGGCGCGCCGGCAGCTGGCGGAGCAGAGCGTCGCGTTCATGGAGGTGGCCCGCGCCGGACCGGCGGCCGACCAGGCTGCCGACATTCTCCGCGAGTCCTTCAACAGCACGGGCCAGTTCCTGGCGCCGCTGTTCGACCTGCAGCAGCTCGAGGCGGACGGAGACAGCTCCGAGTGGGCCAGGTTCGCGCAGACCTTCCTGCTCAACATCGCCGGCGACTCGGTGGCCCTGGAGGTGGAGAGCACCCACGTGCCGGACCTGACGACGCTGGAGAGCCGCCACTGGTCCGTCAACGTCACCCAGGACCCGCCCCAGGCTAGTGTGCACATGTACTCATCCGTGGAATCGACGTTCAACCCTCTGGACAGCTCGGCAAACCCCGTCACCAGCTCCGAGATAGCCGTAAAAATGACATCCCAGGAAAACCTGGCGTCCCTCCTGCCCTCTGCTCAGTTCGGTGAGAACCGCAGTTGCCTCGAGATCAACCAGGCGGCTTTGTCGTCGGCCCTGGCAGCGGCCCCTGAAACTGTTCGAGAGCGCTACAACCGCCGAGGCAAGCCGGTTACCTATCTTGCTGACCACTCGGTGGGCGCTGGACCTCTGTGGGTCCAGGAGCGGCTGAGGCTCAACTACACGACTGACAGTCTCCAGGTTCAGTCTATAACATTGAAGACGGCGCCAGGCTCTTTTATTTACCCCGGCAGCCAGTATTGTAAGCTGTTGACACCGTCCCGAGCTCTGGAGTACATTATGACTGATGGTCTGCGCGGCACACAGCCGTGAATGTGTCCTCCTCATCGTGCGTCTTATGCCTGGCGTGCATTGTATGTTATGTCTGTTACATATTGTTAGAAAGGTTGCGCTTTTATCCCCAATGAATATTGATAATGTAAACTTGTGGTCTTGATGAGTGCACAACATGCTTCAACATTTTTGTGGCAGTGTTTTACTGGAGATAAACGCTGACATTTGATAATCACAGTTAACCCGGCGTTTGAGTCTTTGACCTGACTTTGAAAATGATCAAAGTAATTGCGCATGTGGGTGTATACATACATATAGCATGTATAGAGCCCTTTCCTTTCCCTCATCCTAAAATCGGACACCCTCTGATACAGATTCCAATCCATCATAGTATTTTTATAAGTGGAAAATAAAGATATCTCATTTCTGATCAGGGCAAATGTTGAATATCCAGAATATCCTTGCATTTTCAATTTCACCGAAACTGCTGCGTTTCATGCTTATTATGACATTGTCTCTGAACGAATAAAACTGATTTTTCCGTAGGTCTTGCGTTTATCATGCAAATATTGCTCACGCCATTGATGAGGACGGATGACAGGTCTTCACGCCGATCTGCTGTTTGAATTTCTCAATCTGAATTTTCATCAGCTCAGTGGTTTGACTCCTAGAGGTCATAAAACGTCAAAAGAAAGAATTTTCCGTGGCCATTTCCTCGTATTGCTTATCATTCTACACACGTACCTGCCAGATCAAAAGAAATATTACAGCATAAAATGTTTTTCACATTATACCACGTCAGATGACCGATCAAGTCAGAGAGGAGCAAATCACATGTTTCGACTATGAAAAGATGCTATTAACCCGCGCACCGACGGGGGTCTGCGCCAACTTCGCACCGACGGGGGGGGGGCGGATGACCGCCCCCCCCTGAGATCTCGAGAACGAAGCAAGATAGCGACAAGCGGTAAACGGCATCGGATACGCACGGTCAAGATCTACAATTTTTACTAAGGTCATTTTCAGGTCAGGTCAAAGATGACGTCACAGGGGTCGAAAAAGTCAAAATGGCGGCGCTAGATATGGAGAGAGTTTTTCTCGAATAACTTTCGAATTAGTCAAGATTGGAACAAACTAAGGGCATCATCGTAATCCTCTCGTCAATCCGCATCGAATGATATATGTGTTGACCTCGAAAGGTCAAGGTCAAAGGTTGACCTCAGGTCACGTGACCTCGAGGTCATCATGCATATCATTCGATGCGTCTTGACGAGCTGAACACAATGAGACCATCCGCGCGGCTGTATCTTGTTCCTGTACGGAGTTATTGGCAAAAAACCTTTGGTGACCTTTGATGACGTCACATGACCTTATAGCTACCCAAGAGCAAAACTGACCTCAAGGTAGTGAAGGTTGATCGTAATGAAGTCATGTATGGTATATGGGGCCATTCCGACCCGTTTTAGTGGTAAAAACAGGGAGTTGATTTTTCCCCCATTGACTTATAATGGGGAGGTCGCGAAATTGACCTGACCTTAGGTCACCGATATCAAAATTCCGAGATATACAAATTGTAGCTACTAATGACCTAATAACATCCTGCGACTTTCAAAGGCCTCCGACATCTACTGTAGCTCTGGCACGGTGACAAAGTTGCAAAAAAATGACTTGAGGTTGGGTCATTCAAAGTGACCTGGTGAGCTGACCTTGAAAGGTAGGAGGTTCAAACTTGCACACCATGTGTAAAATTGATGAGGGAATAGTCATACCAAATTTCGCGGCGCTACGCGCCGCGGTTTTCCCGCTATTCGCGAAAAACCTCAGGGGGGGCGGATATCCGCCCCCCCCGTCGGTGCGCGGGTTAAACATCGACTAAAATATCAAGGAGCCATTATGAGGTATCAGTTTCATTTTGACGACCACGACTTCTCGGGTATCGTTTGCCCCTACAAAATGATCCGTGAGTCGTGTGAGAGGGAGAGGGGCGTTAAACAGACCGTACCCAAATGCAACTCCGTGGCCGAGCCCTTGGCTTGGCCATGGCTTGGCTTAGCGTCTTCGAACTCGATGCACAGCGTCTCGCGAAATATTGAAATCCATGCGGATATAATAAAATCAAATCAACTGACAAAACTTCGCATAATCGCTTTAACCCGCGCCCTGCTGGGGGGGTGTTTGAACACCCCCCTTGCGGTTTTTCGCGAATATTTCAAAAACGGCGGCGCGGAGCGCCGCCGTTTTTGGCATACCTTATCATAAATCAATTCTACACATGTTGTGAAAATTTCAGACCAAGGTCATTCAAGGTCAGGTCACCAGGTCACTTGAAGTGACCTCACCTCATAAAAAGTTTCAATGTCTGTCAAAGCTACACCGAGTGACCGATCGCTTTGAAACTTTCAGCGATTGCTAAGAGCAATAGCATGTACAAAATGTATATCTCAGAATTTTGATATCGATGACCTAAGGTCAGGTCAATTTTGCGACCTCCCCATTATAAGTCAATGGGAGAAAATTGAAATGCGCCTCTTTTGGACGAAAGACATTATAAACACTCCCAAACACCGAATTACAAGTGGTTTAGACACGCTGAACATGAAAATGGTGTCCGTGACCCTTGTTTATGCCCTGAGGTCATCTTAGGTCACGAATGGTATCTAACAGTTTTTCGCAAATAACTTTTAATAGAGGCATCCTAGAGCGATGAAAACGCCTTAGATGTGTTCAGCTCGACGATACGGATCGACTGATATGCAACATGACCCTTTCCGGTCAGGTCATGACCTTGACCTGAGGTCAAATTTTCAAGTTGACCTTTCAAGGTCAAGGTATAGTTCATTCGATGCGTCTTGACGAGAGGAACACGATGCTGGTAAAAGTAAGTTCGTACAGGGCTTAGGTCAAAAGTTATTGCAGAAAAACCGTTTCCGAAAAAATCGGCTATTTTTGCAGTTTTTGCCCCCTGCAGGCAAAACCGTTGACGTTAGGTCAAATCTGAGAGAGTTACTCAGAAAGGGCGTTAATAGGGCTATCGAATGCGCTTTTCCGCGGCGCTGTAGCTCTATTGGTTCCCGAGTTATGCGTTGGCTTCTTGGAAATTTTCGCCATTCGACCTGGAAATCGGCGAAATTTTGCCTTCAATGACCTCTGGTGACCTGACCTTTGACCTGACCAAAAAATTGACCGGAGTGATTTCGTCATTATTTTTGACGCTCTTTCGAACGCCGCCTTCCGCGTATCGCTACGTGGCCCAGGAGCCGATTTACAAGGGGGGGGGGTGTTCAAACACCCCCCCCCCCAGCAGGGCGTGGAAATCCAGGACCCCCAGCCGGGCGCGGGTTAACTATACCTTGGCGTTAACCCGGCCGGGCCCGGGGGGTAATCCCAACCACCGCAGCCCGGGGGGGGGCGTTTTTCGCCCCCCCCTGTCTAACTCCGTAAATAAGGGAGCTACGGGAACAAAAACGATACCAAACGAAAGGTCCTTACGAGACGATTTTAAAGCACCTAAAATTTTTGACCTCAGGTCAATTTTCAAGGTCAGAGGTCAAGGTCAAAGGCAAAAACCGGCACATGTGTAGTGATCTCAAAGTAAGCCTTCTAGAGGACGGCAGGCGGCATCAAACCGGCAAAATTGGGTGTCAAACGAAAGAAGAGAATCTGAGGATTCCGAAAATGTGCTCAAAATAAAAGGTCAAGGTCAAAGTCACGCTCAAAATTGACCTCAAATTTGGCACTTTTTCGCACATCTTGCGTGCTAACTTTCAAGATGTTTTAAAATGTTTTGAGGCTTATCAGTTCCCTATTTGTGGTTCCTCTTACGATACAAGGCTGCTCAAAGGTCAAGGTCACTGAAGAGTATCCCTGCTAGAGGCTATTTCACTAATTCAAGTTAGTAATAATAAATAAGACAATTTTGCCATCCGGAAGCTCTAAATGAAGGCTTAGAGGAAAATAGATGCCAGATTCGTGATCAGCGGGTACAAATCCATCATGAACGACCTTTCATGTGTCAAGGTCAACCAGAGGTCATTCGAGGTCACATGAGGTCAACATAAAACTTGACCTTTTCCGAACAAAATATATATCATTCGACGCGGTTTGACAAGGCGAATGCGATGGTACCACTGCCGTAGCTCTAGGACCATTTTTGTCGAAGTTATTTGCGAAAAACTAAAACCACATTTCGGGGTCGTTGACCTGACCTCTGACCTCAGGTCATCAAAACTATTTTTCTATTTTTCTCTAGGTCAAACGCTACACAACCGTGCTCGTAATTTGTCTTCATCTCTAAAACTCTATTTTTAGCAGCTATTTGAAGTTTGCGTCTGTGACGCCGAAGTTTGCCGTGCAGGGGTCTAGAAAAATGGACCTTGTGACGTCATCAAGGGGGCTAGGTCCAAATTTTTTACTTCAGAAGATGTCAAATTGATGGGAGAAAAGGAACTGAAAGTTTCGCTTTCCTATCCCTTAGCGTTCGGGAGCTATCGCAAATATTCGCCAGGGGGGGGCGAAAAACGCCCCCCCCCCCGGGCCCGCGAGGGTTAACGATGAATTTAATTATTTCTTTAGGCAATGACTCAAAGCTTGATAAGTTATATCAATGTACGCTCGGTATTCCATTCTGTTGTCGAACGAACTTGTAGAACAATTTCAACACCTAGCACAATTAGATCGGATAAACAAATTACGTACGACAGTAAATTGGTGCACTGATTCTCATGCTAGCGATTCGTCGATTCGTCAGCACAGTCATAACACCGACCCGAGACCGTCACAACTGACAGCCAAAGGTGGTCTTACTGAGGAATTAGCCCTTACAGAAGTAGAACTATGTAGATTTAGGAGTACCTCACTACCATAGTGCCAATGTTATTATGTATACGGTGCATGTTATGCATGTATTACGTTCCTCTTGGGCCATCTTATGTCTGTCCCGAATTACCACGAGTTACATAACCTTGGTGGTTATCAGCTGCTGCACCGTGACACAGCCAGCCAGTCCCTGGTGTGCGAATCTCACGGTGAGCCAGAGATTCGTGTTGGCGGAACACGTGTGAACGTCTCACGCCGGCTCCATCCGTCGGTCCACATTGCGTCATTCAGGGACACGAGCTCCGGTAGCGCCGGCACCCCTGCACCTGCAGTACCCGTCCCGCCTAGCCAGCAGTTACTAAACGGTCTCTCAGTACTGACGACAGTCGGCAGGATGGTGACGTCTATTGCCCTTCTGGTGACGCTCTTCAGCGTCAGTGCCGCCATCGTCATCCCTCCGGAGACCCCGGGCGATGACGCCGTGGCGATCGTCATCGTGCAGGGTACGTACGTCTACCCGCAGCAGTACGTCACGCTGGGTGAGGCGCTGCAGGCGGCGTCATCGGCGCCACTCTGGGTCGGCATCGCCGAGGGATTCTACAAGAACGAGCCGAACCTGATACAGATCCGGGCGGCCATCCACGAGGTGCTGACCAACATGACGGCGGCAGGCCTGACGGAGACTGCCGATCTCTTCCTGGCCGGGCACAGCCTGGGCGGCGTCTGGGTGCAGCACGTCGTGGACGACATCCCGGCCACAGGGGTCATCATGTTCGGTTCGTACCTGACGACTCCGCTGGCCGAGTACCCGGTGCCGGTGTTGCACCTCAGCGGCACGCTGGATGGACAAACCAGACCCACTCGCATCGCCAAGACGTTCGCCGAGCTCCAGACCATGACCGAGACCGAGCCAGATGCGCCGATCCGAAGGCCCGTCGTCCTGCTCGAGGCTGTCGATCACGCTCACTTCTTCACTGGAGAGCTGCCGGTTTCCGTGGCGGAGAACGACATTCTCTCGGAGCTGGATGGTGACGAGGCGCGCCGGCAGCTGGCGCAGCAGAGCGTGGCGTTCATGGAGGTGGCCCGCGCCGGACCGGCGGCCGACCAGGCTGCCGACATTCTCCGCGAGTCCTTCAACAGCACGGGCCAGTTCCTGGCGCCGCTGTTCGACCTGCAGCAGCTCGAGGCGGACGGAGACAGCTCCGAGTGGGCCCGGTTCGCGCAGACCTTCCTGCTCAACATCGCCGGCGACTCGGTGGCCCTTGAGGTGGAGAGCACCCACGTGCCGGACCTGACGACGCTGGAGAGTCGCCACTGGTCCGCCAACGTCACCCAGGACCCGCCACAAGCCAGCGTGCACATGTACTCATCCGTGGAGATTCCACCTAATCCGTTTGACATTTCGCTGAACCCAACGACCAGCTCCGAGATTGCCGTAAAGATGACATCCCAGGAAAACCTGGCGTCGCTTCTGCCCCCTGCCCAGTTTGGTGAGAATCGCAGTTGCCTCGACATCAACCAGGCGGCACTGTCGTCGGCCCTGGCAGCGGCCCCCGAAACTGTTCGGGAGCGCTACAACCGCCGAGGCAAGCCGGTTACCTATCTTGCTGACCACTCGGTGGGCGCCGGACCTCTGTGGGTTCAGGAGCGGCTGAGGCTCAACTACACGACTGACGGTCTCCAGGTTCAGTCTATAACATTGAAGACGGCGCCGGGCTCTTTTATTTACCCCGGCAGCCAGTATTGTAAGCTGTTGACACCCTCCCGCGCCCTGGAGTACATTATGACTGATGGTCTGCGTGGCACACAACCGTGAAGAAGCGTGGCATGTGTAATTATCTTGCTAGTCAAGTTCAACGCTTCACATGTTCATTTTTATGCGTGTCGCGAGAGGACGTTTCTAGATAACGAATGTAAGTAAATATGCAACGTAAGAATTTAATATTTTTCGTTTGTTTTGAGTTTTGACCCGATAAATTTAATTAAAAGCCAGAGTCTGTGCTGAAAGAGAAGCCCTTCCAATTCACGAATTAGTCAAGCTATGAAGGTAATACTATACTTACCTTATCGATTGTTTGTACATTTTTAGTTGTTAGAATTATTTGTATTCGCCTACAGCCGTTTGTCCTGAATAAAACCGCTGAATAAAGTGAGTGATGCTGCGATACTTTTTACTCCGCGTGACTGTTTCTACACTGATTCGAAAAAGGGATTATCACTCGGTTCGTCAAACTGTGTTGCTGGTACCGGAATGGTGTGCTACAAAACTTGTAAACACTTGCCTGGCTAAAGGTTGCCATACCCATAGCTTTACGAATCACGTAGGAATAAAAGAAATCAATCTGGAATAAAAGCAATGTTATAAACAACGTATATTTCGTCACCAATCAAACAGCGCAACATTCGATTAACACTCAACATGCATGCCTTGTGATTTGGCTCTCTCGATCACTACTTTGACATCGCCAGTATGGTATAAGAGATCGCCTTCCTTTGAACAGGAGTTTCATTAGAGTTCAACAATAAATAGATGTTCACCATGACTGTGTAATACTGTTACCCATTCTTACTCCCTTCAACAGGTCCGCATGCACAGCCCCTGGAAGTAGAAATTCAAATCAAACGATGATGGTCTCAGGCGATTATTTCCACTCTGTGATAAGAAAAACTCGATGATCGTTTACGTTTCCCTTCGTTCGGCTAGAGGAGGGCTAGCCTATGATGCGTTGCGCTAGCCTATATAAGACATTGTCCATCGCCATTGACTTGAATATCAAGTGAAATATTCAATAAAAGGGAAACATTTTAAGCTTCTTATTGGACAAAAAACTACAGCAGATATAGTAAAATGTTATCAAATGCCTGCTGCCTGTCACGTAGGTATGACTTCAAACGGTAAGCTCCAGGTGGTTTGAAGTGTTTTGAACTAAATTATTGTGAAAGGGACAAAGTACCTATTACCATATGAGCCTTGTGAGCGGCTTCGTAAGCCCATGGCTGCATGGTGGAACAGTCACACACTTGGACCCGCGACATGATCGATAAGTGGAAGTGAGCAGCCGGGCTGCTGCGGCAACATCAGCCATCATCCGCAGCGTAAACATTACACAGACGGCGCGGCGAGCGAGCGCCCTGATCAGCAGCGTACGCCGCTGAGCGCTCCTTCATCCCACACCGTGCGTCTCACTGAGCACTTCCATCTGTAGCTGAGCTCAGAGTCCCAGTTACGTGTCGGGGCGACCTCCAGTCCGTCAGTCAGCTCCCTCCGATCGGGGAGGTACAGGAACACACCGCCATCACACGGCGATGGTGAAGTTGCGTTTGATGCCGTTCAGCGTGCACGCCCGATAATGCTGCTCCTCATCGCGGGGCTGGACGCCGGCCGGCAGCAGGCGCGGAAGACTGGCGTTGGGAGGGGGTGGCGGCCGGCCGGCGGGGCCCGAGCCCGGCCACTCGAGTTCAGGCAGCTCGGCCTCGTGGAAACTGGCGCGGGCCGCGGCCGCCGAACGACGGTGGCGCCGCCGTCTGCAGCGACGGGACACACATCGCCGAGGCTGTCATAATGGCACACACCTATCGCGCTGCAGTAGGCTTTATCAAAATCAAATGAGCCAACTCGTGTTGCCAACAGATTCACATAAGGTATGTAAAATTCACATAAGATAAAAGAGTAGCTCGAAGGACGAGAAAAAGGTCATCAGACAATGAAACTCTATTATTGCCAATGGATTTCATCGGAAAACCTAGTATAGACGTTATTCCCTCGAGGGTTTGCTCGATTAGCTCAATGACATGTACACACACACACACACACACACACATTGATGAGTGACTCATCATAGTATCCGTGTAACCTCACCTTCTGCGGGTGTGCGGCGGACTGCGGGCGCCGGACGGCCCGCCGTGCCGCCGCCACCGCTCCGGACGCGGCGACGAGTCCGTGTCGACGTCACCCGGCGACGCCTCGTCGTCCAGTGTCGGAGATGACGGGGACGGCGGGCCCCCGTACCGGCGGCACTGGTACACCTGGGACAGAAGACCGAGTTATCGCCGGTGCCGGGACGGTACCACGGCCAGCGGAACGGGTATAGGGTGTCGAAGTATTTATTCCAAAACAGTGGTGGTGCAGTCTTGGACGTGGCATATGCCATGGACAGGCAGGGTAGCCGTCGATGGTTGACAAAAGACCACCATCGCCATTCGTATGCCACTCCTGACTCCAGTGCTGGGTTCGACATCGGCCGCATAACTAGTTGGTCAGTTCTGTGTCAGTTAGTGCGTGCTCAACCATTGCTAGTTGGTTCAATCATTCGGTTCGGTTATTTCTGAGCTCGGCCATCGCTCGTCGGTTCTGCGTCACCCCCTGTCTCGCCATCTCCGACTCACCCTGTCCATCTGCAGAGTCTCGGTGTGGTGGAGCGGAGCTCGGCTGCGGTACTCGGTACCATCAGCAGCGCGCGGCTCCGGTACCCCCGTCACCATGTACCCCGAGTACGGCCGCATGTCCTGCGGTACCGGTACAGCCGCCGGCGCCTGTCAACACGGGAGACCCGTCAATAAGTGCCGACACACGGTGCATCATACGGTGTAATACGATAATGCAGAGTATTTTTAGACAGTGTGTGAAGGTCAGAGAGAGTAACAGGGAGGTGAGGAGGAGACGAAAACTACAGATCTACCGTGGCTGTGACAGCTCGCAGTACATCTGTGAGTGTGCTGAGTCACCTGCAGCGCGCCGGACGAGGTCGGGTTGGCCTTGTAGATGAAGTCGTACACCTGACGCTGGCCGCCGCCGTCACTGGAGCCGCTGCCGCAGCGCGCTCGAAACTGACCCGGGTGACGCCGGTAGCACAGACAGCCAGCCGTCACCAGCAGCAGACAGCTCACCGCCGAGAGCACAGCCGCCAGCAGGGGGCGCACGTACGGCTGGAGGACGCCGCCGCCGCCGCCCGAGCCGCCGCCGCCCCCGCCCGAGGTACCCGACACCTCCAGATGTCCCGGAGAGCCGTGGGACGGCTGACCTGCGCGGGTACACGGGGAGGTGGGTTAAGGTCACTGGCCAGGGTAGACAGGGCCAGTGAGTCATCAGTAGCGCTCCCTTCAGTCATCAGTAGCGCACTGCGACATGCAATTCCCTATTATTCGTGTGATGGATTTCTCGATACCCTCTTTCGTTTTTAGCATTTCACTACGTCAGCTAACTGACCCATTGACGACTGACTGTTGATTCATAAAGAAAATAATGTCAGTCCTCTGTGGTAAAATATCAACATCGATCACCCGGCACCCAAAATGTGCCCCCGTGGCCGTGTGGGCAGCTCGCAGGCGGCGTACCGGCTCTGGGCAGCGTTCGCAGACGGTAGGTGGCGGTGCGGTTCCACCCGAGCCCGACAGATGTCACTACCAGCTGGTAGCCGGTGTCCGGTCGCAGCTGGGTCAATGTCATCCTCGCGGCAGAGGTATGGATCGGCCCGACTGGAGGCAGAAGGCGGGCGGACCGCTCACATGGTGCAAGGCGGGATAGCAGAGTGGTCAACAGAGGGCAGACGTAGCTCAATAAGTGATGATGTATGTAGACGTGGAAGTCAGTGCGGTTACCGGTGGTCGCCCGTCTGATGTCTCCCAGTAGGTATTATCATGTCTAATGGTCCTGAATTGTCTCAGAAGACTGAAAGAGTCTAATCCAACAAAGCTGTTCATAGCCAAAACATAATCATAATATGACTCGTGCTTAGTCACCGCGCGCAATGCATATGGTGCACGATGTCTAACACCAGCTACTGCACACAACTCCTAGCATCATAACACTTTCCGTATAGCTCATAACATATCATGACATCTGACACAAGGCAGCACGTCCCACAAATACAGCACATGTCATCTGACCCTACATCAAAAGCACATGTCACACTACCTCCCTGAAACCCACCCGGTCATGGCTGGCGCTCTCGGCTGCCCCGCCCATCCCTGTGCCGCCTCCGGGAGCGCGTCCCGGTCCCATTCCCGGTAATGGCTGCCACTGAGCCGGCCGGAATAGTGTCGTGCAAACAGAGGGTGTCGGCAGCCGCAGGCGGGGACGGAATACAGACGCCGGCGAAAAGTAACGCCGAAACGGCACGGCACCGAACGACCCGCGGCCGGCGGCTGTAGGGTAGCGGATAAAGCGATTCGAGGGCGAAGAAGGTACAACATAACGCGTGGTTTCGATGCTTTATGCGGAATAGGCAAAGTAATGTGTATAACCATGGATGAGATAATAATGGATTGGTGTCTTCGCAGTTTTTGGCGACATTGAGCTCAGGTCTGCCATCTAGCGGGAGAATTATCGTAAGTTAGGAGCAAGCCGAGTGAACGCCGCTGATTAGCATTGTGACACACGGGAGTGCGGTGTAGTAGCAGGCTTGTTGTGCAATTTTTCTAAAGGCTATGTCTTTATATGTCAGTAAAAGCGAAGAAATAATTAAATTTATGTGCAGGGTCAGTAATAAGATAAGCGGTTCCCTGTTATTTCCAATCGTGAAACAGGGAGTTATTGGAGACTTCGCCAGCACGTGTCGTTTACGCTATTTTTCACACGAGTCTTTACTTGGCCTAAATCAAACAAAGTGTCCGATCAAAGAACAAATTGAACGTACGTAGGTACTATCTATAAGTCTAATGAAAAAGTTAAACGGAATTGCTAACGTCATTGCCGCTCAATGTCATTCAAGACGCTCTACGAAAAGGACCCAACCAGTGCTGCGTAGTCGATGAAAGTTCAGTGACTTTGGCTCCAACTCCGATTCCGGTATCCAAATATCGACTCCGACTCCTCCGAGCAGAACTGTCGATTCACACAGACTCCGACTCTGACTCCGACTCTGCAGCCCTGGTAAGTCTGTGGAGTCGATGACTTTTCGGTGACGTTCGACTCATACTCCGACTACAGCTTTTAAAAATCAACCGACTCCGAGTCGGAACAGAACCGCTGGCTCTGACTACAACTCCGCAGCCCTGGCCCAAGATAGCCGCCTAAAACAACCTTGATGTGTGATCTTCTTCGTACATTGTTAATGTTATTTTAAACAAGGAGTGGAAAAGGGAGACGAAGCCTTCACAAACAAGGATCTCCTGTTGCGGATCAATCAGCTGCTAGAACAGAAAGGCATAAATGCACCACGCATCTCACTTCATCGTATTCCTAACGACTATGCACCAATGTAAGCACTGATCTATGCAGTGCGAGTATCGATGTGACATTTGTGTGCCAAGTTTGGGTGTTATCCGCCCAGCCGTTCTTGAGATATGTAAGCGGCACCCCGCACGTGCGCACGTGCAGTAGCACCCCCATGGTGACACGTGGAAATGCATTGGCCACTGGGTGCCTAACTATTGACGAAGTTTTACTGTAATGGGCCCAGCCATTGCGGAGTTACTTTATGTGGAACAATTTCGACACCCCTAAGTTGGCACGTGGCACGTGCCGTAACATTAACTAAGATGAAGAAAATCGGGCGAAATTCGGAGAAGAAGGAATAAGCCTACCAAATATGTATGACATATTGTTAAACTGCTGCACCATTGTGAGTAAATGACCATATAAAAGGTCGTACAAGCCGATGGGACTGGGCGTTCCAATACACACCGTCTTGCGCATTTTATTTTCGTTATTACCTAAAGGCTGCTTGACGTTTTTGGCTTTCAAGCATTTAAGACATTCTTTGTCGTCTCAGGTCCAGTAAGAATACCTCCAACTCGTGGGAATATGCACTTCAAGCCAACCAACACACCACACCCACGTGTGTCATAATGCTGAGAGATGGCGTTCACTCGGCTTCCTCCTAACTTACGATAATTCTCTCGCTAGATGGCAGGCCTGATCCCAATGTCGCGGATCCCAATGTTAATTTCCACGAGACACCAATCCAGTGTTATATCATCCATGGTATAACTGAGGGAACAGAGGAAGGGCCGACAATTGATTTCGTTTCATCAATCAGCGGACTAAATCAAAAACGCTTGCGCGTATTTACGAGACGAAAATAAAAATTCCGGAGAAAGGATAATAGAATTTGTATCGAATCGAACCATGGTATTTATGCCATGCTTCACTTCCCGCCTCTACCACCTGCTTATGATACCCGACTGCCCTCAGTATACAACCCGAGCTGGGAGGACGGTAACCAGTGGCCACTCGCTGTGAATTTACCTGGCCGGCCATGGCCGACCGGTCCAAAGGTGACGGTGAACCCCTCGACGGCACACTCGCCGTGCCACGGGTCGAAGTTGAGCCGCACGGCCGTCTGGTTGGCTGTGATGACCCGGTCGGGAGGCGGCAGGGGACTCAGGTAGCCCCGGGTCGCTCTCTCTAGGACCAGGCCCGGCCCGCTCGAGCCCAGCCGGCTGGTCGCTGTAATAGCCAAAACGACGCCGTTAGAATGTAAGAGCCGACTGGTCTTGCTGATCACGGCGTACATACCGATGCGTGGTGTCATACGAGAACGATCAACGAAGAGACAACTGAAATGTAAAAGGAAATGAATCTATGAAGCTACCATTTGCTTAGCTCTGCGACAAGCTCTTGCACATAGTGAACCGTGGTTTATGTTAGCTCAATCAAATAGTTCAAGCTCAATCAAATAGGTCTCTATCAAATAACCTAAATCAAAAAAGTATCGATGCCAATCATGCCGCAACCAATGCATGCGTCGTGTTTGAAATTTATTGGAAAGCCGATGTGGAGTGGCCTCGGTCAATGTACTTGTTAGAAACATATCAGTCTTTCACGGTACTGATATTGTTTCAAAATTGTGTTCATTTGCTCGCATGCGGTGTCGTGACAAAGGGACTGCCTACGAGTACGACAATCTTCGTTGGCAACAGCAGAGACGTCACTTGAATGACTGAGCAGCGCAGCCGTGTGGGCTATAACCTTTTGAACTGCGAGTGATGTGTTTCCAGACTGGTGTGTCAGCGGACTCGTGAACTCTGGCGCAAGCGAAGCCCTCTAAATTGAGCGGGAGTATCCGTTTTATAATTATATAGTTGCCTGCGCAAGGGAGCGAGGCTCTGAAAAATTTGCAAACAAAAACTGCATCTGTTGAGTTACATTACGATTATTATTGCTTTATTGCTCGAATACCCAGCAAAAAGAGCATACAATTAACGAAGCACTGACCTCATCAAACACAGAAATAACTCTTAAAATAGTACAGCAATACCGCCGCTCTTTGCATCGCAACATCAACATCTACAATTACAATGGTCCGGCACTAAAAATAGACACTTTGTATTTGCTCGTTCAGTCCGATAACCGCCGTTTCACTCACCTTCCACGGTGAGCTTGTAGAGTGTGCCGCACACCAGTCTGGTGAGTTTCAGCTCGGTGACCCCGGCCGAAACCTCGTGAACACTCCACTCCTCTGCCGCCCCCGCCCCCGCCCCCGCCGGGGCGTACAGCACACGGAAGGCGGTAAGCGGCAGCCGCCCGGGCGGGCCGGGCGTCCAGGAGACCCGCAGACTGGTGTTGGTGACGTCGTGAATTAGTGGTACCGGCGGGGTCGGTGGACCTGTAACAGACACATTTCATCAGTCGGGTGATTTGTACGACTGACCGTCCTCAGACAAGTCAGGGATAATTTTGGCAAAGGGCTATAGGCGAGATATAGGTAAGTGAGACTTGAAATACATTTTAAACTGGTCACTTCATTTCCGTGTTTTCTTTCATGACTGTTGCGTTTCATGACTGAGCGGTTATTGACAGAACGGTTGCAATGTAAACTGATGGATTCGTAAAGAAGTTCATTGGTAGACGACCTATCGATGTGTTTCTCACATAATAGACCAGTATGAAATGAAATCGGCGAACTTCGCAGAATAATCGAAGGTCCTTTGATGTTTTCAGAAGTGTGGATATCTGACAAAATGGTTGAAATGAAAGCATCCATATTAAGGGAGGCGAGTGAGCTCAGCCCTAATCAAGACCGTTTTAATTTCATCCGACGATCCACCAAATCCTCCCTCACATCCAAGGACGTTTCCGGAATATTTTATTACCGCATCAGCATAATTATGAACTTAGAAGTAAGCTCTAAAGAAGAGTTGATAAAATGGAGGGTTTTACTAAAAATTAGAGCTGTAAAACTGAGCATAGATTGCTGAGGCTGATGAATACGTCAGCTAGTGAGTCAACGTATGGATGGGTATATTATTTGGGACAAGATGACTAATTCGGTGCCTTTAAAAGTTTACAGGCACAAATCGATATTGCACATAGGCTACAATATCGAATACCTTGTACAGCTGTAAAATGTTAATTACAGTGATCAGAATTTCGTATTTCGCTCATCGTCAAAATTCTGCCGGACGGGACTGAAATAGCTCTGGGACGTAGACTTAACAGTGAAATAAATCGTAACGTTTCGGTTCAGCTGCAGCGCTCTTCAATAACATTTGCCGCCCCGTTAAGTCTTTGCTTGTAAATCGTGCGGATTGACTATGCAGTTATCCAAAATTCGATAGCTGGAGCAGGAACTGACACATGATGTGAATAAACATCGGTCATGTTGACAAGGGACTAATTTCCTGAATATCATCGCGGAGACTGTTAAGGGTATGCAGCTGAATGCACATCACATTGTTCTTGCAGCAAATCATTTACGTAGGTATAATAGCATGATTTCAGTGGCTGCACATCACACAACTGTCATGTCCGTTGGAACTACACTGAGTTCGGTTAGACTAATCACGTTTCGAACCTATTCATATGCAGATTTAGTACATACTACACTACATACCTATGTTATGTGCCTTTCTGTTTCATTACACACTTTAAAATGAAGCTGAACTGTATATGTTGAAGGTAGGTATAAAACAAATAGCATCATGTGGCCACTTACTGATGACTATGACGTCATAGGTGACATTATCCCGTCCGTGTCGATTGGTGACGTCACAGGTATAGACGCCGTCGTCCTCCTGGGAGACAGAGCTGATCTCCAGTGTGCCGTTCTCCGTCCATCGCAGCCTGCGGGCCGCACATCATCATACGACTGTGAGCTGGTGGCCATAGATCGGGCACAACCCCGCGCGATCCGCGACCTTTCACTGAGTTACGACTGTACTTTGACCACATCTGGCTCACTGACCCCAGAGACAGATATTTGCAAAGATAGAGAAGGTGCTTTGACTTCGGATAGTTTCGGTGAACTTCTTAACCCTGGGCTCTTTTATTGGCCAGTTCATCTGGTAGAGCCATCATGATAAAAAGTTTGAATCAACAAATGTGCGCACGGACCTTTAGTGGGCCACACAAAATCCGTCGTAAACAATTGATGACCACTTTTACCCAAAGACTCTGTCCCGCATTTGATATCGAGATAAGTGATGTTCGTCGGTCGTCCTCATCCAAGGACACGACACACGACACAACGGAATACTGTTTAAATATAACCATCCCAGCGACTCGGTGGGATTATGAAAAGAGGAGCGGGTTCGTACCAACCGGCTGGAGGACTCACCGGTGCAGTGCAGTGGGAGAGAGGACGGAGACGGAGGACCCACTGGTCAGAGGACACCCGCTCGGAGGAGGTGCCAACAGGTCGGGTCGGAGAACAGACACCCAGTGGTCGGAGGAACTCACCTATGAAAGGACACATTTGTAGGAGGAAAGATGCCCATCGGTAAGAGGCGGTCACCGCGGATCGGAGAACTGTAGGTACCCAGCGGTCGGAGGACAGACACCCACTGTTGGAGGAAGGACACCCACCGGTCGGAGGACAAACGCACCCGGTCGGAGGACAGATAACCCCCCGAGTCGGAGGACAGGCACCCACTGTTGGAGGAAGGACACCCACCGGTCGGAGGACAAACGCACCCGGTCGGAGGACAGATAACCACCCGAGTCGGAGGACAGACACCCACTGTTGGAGGAAGGACACCCACCGTTTGGAAGACAAACGCACCCGGTCGGAGGACAGACACCCACTGTTGGAGGAAGGATACCCACCGGTCGGAGGACAGTAAGCCACCCGCCAGAGGAAGGACACCCACCGGTCGGAGGACAGACACCCACTGTTGGAGGTCAGACACCCACCGGTCGGAGGCGGTGAGCGGCCGGCCGTTCCTCAGCCAGCTCAGCTGCGGCGCCGGTTGGCCGTGATGACGGCAGTGCAGGGTCAGCGGCTGCCGCCAGCGAGCCACCAGCTGGGCGCCGAATGACCACACCGCCGCCGGCACTGCGGCCGTGGGCGCCGTCTGCAGCACCTGACCGGGCCGGCCGGGGCCGCGGCCCGACTCCGCCCGCACCCACACCTCGTACCGGTCGGCCGGCACGCCGCCGAACCACGTCTGAGTCGGAGGCACGCGGTGCGAACTCGTCTCGTTGCTCGCCACGTGCCTGTCCGATGGAGAGGGTTGGGGTAAAGATATGAACAAAGCTGAAGTGTAATTGACAAATAAGTGAGAACCTGATTCCGTATCACAGCGCGCGAAGCCAGGGCAGTACTAGTGCTTTTTATCTTTGTATCGTTCCGGTTCAGTCTGATTTAATTCACTATTACGTGTTCATATCTACAGGTTTTTTGCTTTCATGCAAGGCGTTTAACTATTTTTATTTCGTCCACCACGAAGTGGTTTTAAATTAGATCATTAGCCCCGCCTCACATCCTTCAGCGGTCTTCATCTATTCAATGAAGCAGCTCAGTCGACCGCGAAATGCTGGCCATTCACCATGTCAATGCCTTCAGACGCCAAAGTACCGCTCAAACGGTACCAAGGCCCAGTTTAGACGGACACGCTGGTTAGAGACCGCCGTGCCGGATATGCTCCTTTGACAGGGGCGTGCCCATTTCGGGGACCAAAGGACTCCGCACGACCGACATGACGGGGCCGGCTCCGACGGAATTCGGCCGTCGGCTCTCGGCCACAAGTCTTCTGGGATCACTCAGAGTTGGACTTTAATGGAGGCGGCACCGTCCGAGTGGGACGTGCCTTTCAATCTCGGGAGGTGCTCCCAAATAACGATCACATACATGTGACGGCTCCATTCAATTATACATTGGGTTTCTGCCATTTACTGGAGAAGTCTTACGGGCTGGTGTACGGGAGGCATGTACTGGATGAAGTCCACATTAGTCCACAACATAAATTCTTTTGATACGTGAGCCTGAACGCTGCAGTGAAGCGATACAATGCTCACAAAGTAGTCCGTAAATGTCGCCAGGATATACGGCAATTAAATTCGAAAATAGGCTTTCCCGTCACGCAGCAAGACAAATGCACGTGCAAACTGTTAAGGCGGAGGTGCACTCTATGTATATAGGGCCTTGGGTGCACTGACCTGAGGTAGAGAGTGTAGGCCAGCAGGCGGCCCCTGGGCGGCTCCGGCGGTAGCCAGCTGATCACCATCGCACCAGGGTGTTCCATGACGGCCAGAATCTTACGCGGAGGGCCCGGCACTGACGAACGGAGTGCACAGGTCACAGAGGTCACAAAGGTTACTGAGGTTATAGGTCAGAGGTCACATAGCACACCTATTATATAAATGACAGTGATGAATGACACGCATGAGTTTACAGCAGCACTGCAACACAAGACGATAGACACAAGTCAAAATAAGCATGGTAGCAAATCTCATGTATGAAGTTCACAAATACTATTTTCTTGTTGAAAAGTAACTAGCTAAGAAGTAATCAGCTTGATTTCCTGCAGCATAACATTTCCAACTTCTCCTAACGTGATCAAAAGACCATTGTGACAATCTGAAAACGCCATCAATTCTTCCCCAACATCTGGACACGTTCCAGAAAATTAATAACGCATTCTTCCGAGCTTTAATCGTATTACAAAGCCAACCCCAGGAGGATTCGGGCGGACCGATTCCGCGAACACAGCCATCATCTGTATTCGCGTCAGCCGGTAGCGCGACTGCTTCGGCTGGCAGTTATTGTGAACTTTTTGATGAATGACATTTTCGGAGGGGTGCCGGTGAGGTCGGCCGATGCCACCCCGCTCGGCGCGAACCGGCTGTGTCGGCGCCGCCGGCGGGCACCGACCGGACCCCGGCCAGCCGGTGGATTATTTATCAGCCTCCGGTCGGCGGCGTCTGATGGGCCGCGCGTCGGCAGATCGCTCGGAAAACGCCGCCGGAGGCGAGGCGATCTGCACAGCGATTGCCGAGGGGAACAGCAGTGGGGTAAGGGAGGGGAGACGCTGGAAAAGTGGTGAGATGGGGCTTGGGGAAGGGTTGAGTTGGGGCGGTGTTGGAGTTAGGGTGAGGTGAGGATGGGGCTGAGCACTCACGGGATGAGATTGAGGCAAAGTTATGGGGTCAAGATGAAGGCTGGACGGAGTTAGGAAGGACTCAGCTTTAATTGGGATCGAGTTGCAACAGCTTCGGAGCGGAGGTAGAACATCGAGCTGGACCGTAATGATATGCAATATTCATTAGAAGTGCTCCAGATCGGGAATGAATGGAGACAGATTAAGGATTCTGTTTGCTGAGGTCAGGCTGAAATTGTGATTCGGAACTGCATAAATGTGGCATTGGATGAAGACGAGATGAAATTGTAGCACAGCTGTAATTGAACAGATCAGATGTAACTTAAATGGGATATGCTGAAAAACAGTTTGGTCACAGATAAGTCTGATACCTATACTTGGTCCTACTCTGGTAGCTAGGAACAAAGATAATGGATAGGCATACGAAGCTAGGATCCAAAGTTGAGCCAAGGACCTGGGATAATGGCGTTCTGTTGTTAACCGTAGACATGGAAGACTAGGATCTACTCGCAACTTAGAAGCTAGATTGCTAGTAGTTGGGAAGAGCCGCACGGAGCCGATCCGCAGCAAGTTGAAAGCTCGGAGCCAGTCAGTTGCCAGTTGCCATTTGTGGAACCTGGCCGGAGTCGGCAGCGGCGCGGGTAATTGCAGAGGTTGCAGGTGCTCGCTGCTCTCTAAATGGCTGACCTTTGTCCACTGGCCGACGGGGTAAGCGCATTGAAAATCGTCTCACCGTGCCTAGCGCTCCGGGTGCCATCGAGCCCAGATTGAGAAGGGTTCACAGAACTGACCGTTTCACTAGACACTACACAGTCCGGTGAGCATTTCACAAATAGACTGTAATTGATTACAAAGCTACACTATAATTGGCCCCCTAGGATTTCCTGTTTGATAAGCGCAAACGGACATTCGAATTTATAACACATTTTTATCACTGAATATATGGTAATACACCATAAATATGTGATGTTTGGGGCTTGGGCACACATAGGAAAAAGTAATAAGTATTAGCATTAATTTGCACCCTCCATAGTCCCTCTCTCCCAGTTCGTTCTCTATCCTCTACCCAGTCCACCCCTACCCTCCATTCCCAGCTTCCCACCACTCCACTCCTCTCCCCTCCCCTCCACTCACCGTCCTCGCTGGTCCAGCAGAGGATGGGCTCGCTCCAGGGCCCGGCTCCGGCCGATGTGTGACTCTGCACGCGCACCTGGTAGGCCGTATGCGGCACCAGGTGGCGCAGGGTGGCGCGCGTGCGACGCACCTCCAGCGGCAGTGAGACGGCCATCCAGTTGGACGAACTGACGTAGCTGACCGTGTAGCCGCGCAGGATGCCGTGCCTGACGGACGGAAACGTGGTTCGGCGGTGTAGGTGCCAACATTGTTCCGCTTGCAATAACTTCGCAATGGTTGAGCTGATTGCTCTGAATCTTGACTAGCTAACAGGAGACCTAGCATTTAGCAAACAAACACAGGTAGCGACGGGACGTAAACAACAGAAACACCCAGTAGTGCTGGTATAAATCTTATTTTCTCGGAAAGTTCTTTTAGTTTTCTCAAGGTCTCTCCGAAGCTATATTTTCAACCAAATGGTCATAATTTCGCAATAAATGCTCTGATGTTGTGGCCGTATGAGCCGGGAAGCTCAGTGCCGCTGAAGCGCCTGTAACGCTGACTTCACTGCCTCGGCAAGGCGATGGCGGGCCATTTCATCTTCCCTGGAAGCCCTCTCAGTGTCGGAGCAAGAGCGCCGCTTTCGAGGCATCGCACCGAGCAGGGCACTTGGCCAGATGAAGTGCAAATCAATCGCGGGTGTCGGCTGCGCCGCGAGTGAAATGCGCCCACTGTGGTTCCGGCTACTGCTGCGCCAGTCTGTGATGGCGGATCAGATTGTTGCCTACCAGTGCGTTGGAAAAAATATATGTATGTGCTCTCTATTGGATACTAGGTTACATTGCTAAATGAACAACACCACACTTCAAACGTTTTATGGAAATTTGATCTCACCACTTCCAGCCTGAATTACGGTTTCGGCGTAAACAAGATAGACGTTTAAACTTTACCCACTACATCATAGAGCCTGACTGCCTGACTGATTCCTCAATTTCTAATGCCCAGACCCACCCCAGCTCCAATGACCCCACTGACCTGTGGTTGACCTCTGGCGGCGTCCAGGTCACGGTGAGTGTATCTGTGCTGGCGGCGGCGCAGCTGACCTCGGC
This sequence comes from Amphibalanus amphitrite, assembly GCF_019059575.1. Classification (NCBI taxonomy): domain Eukaryota; kingdom Metazoa; phylum Arthropoda; class Thecostraca; order Balanomorpha; family Balanidae; genus Amphibalanus; species Amphibalanus amphitrite. The sequence continues at coordinate 78,994 of NW_024883096.1, read as the reverse complement.
CGGCGGACGGTCCGGTGCGTCCTCGGCAGTTTTGGCCGACACCGGCTCACTGGCCGGGCCCGGGCCGCGGCTGTTGTAAGCCGTCACCGTGACCATGTAGGCCGTGAACCGCTCCAGGCCAGAGATGAGGGCTCGGTCTGAACCACCGTCAAACACCTTCATCGAGCGGGCGTCCCGGTCCCCGTCGCCGGCTCTGCGGGGTCGCAGGGCACAGGGATTTAAACAGGTGAGCCTCTCGTGGGGTTAGAGGGGACATCAGAGTATGTCTCATCAGGCTGCCCCATCAGATCAGAGAGCACATTCAATCTGGAGGTCATCCTTATCCGGCCACTTTCTATTACCCCCGTTCGAGGGAACGGGCGCGGTTGGTCTTATCGAAAAGAAGTGTAACGTTAATCACTATCTTATTCAAAGTACTCTTGGATTCGGCCACTTTCCGAGGCCGCAAGTTATCCTTCCGTTGCATATTGGAAACCAAAATTATCTTATCCTTTTATCATCTTGAAGTTAAGAGACTGGTCATGCGCGTAAAGCGATCAAACATGAAACAATATAGGTATGTGTAATCCTGGCAAGTCGGTGAACTATTTCTTGAGACGCATTAGTGCCAAAGGTTGTCTCTTCTTTTATGCACCCACCAATTTTCATTCGGTCTAGATTATGCTGATAAGAGAAGTCACCAAATTGGAGAACCTGAAACTTTTCTCAAATAGCGAAGGCAATATTTAATGCATTAGAGACAAGCAGCTGAAATAAAGGGCAATTCGCACACCAAAGGCCAGAAGGCCAGAACAAATCGTGCTCCTATGCATTAATTATGACCGGAAGCGTGACCTATAGGCTATTTGAATGTGCTTCAGAGCTCAGAGCAGAAAGCTGAGCGGATGGTCGGTCAGATACACGCACATTCTGCGTGCAGGGGAGGAGGGGGGGGGGGCGTTTCATCGACGCCTGCTCTCCGCCGCCCGCCGCCGACCCGGGTCGTAATAACGCGGCGGTCTAAAGAAGCACGCTGTCGGAACGTCCCATTAATTTACGCAGAGCCGACCAAACACCCCATTTCGAGCCGGTGCCCGGACGGTCAGACCAAATAGAACAGCGCGGCCGGACCGAGGTCGCTCCGAAAGGCGTCACGCGACTCATACGGCGCTGGTCAAAACACCAATCATTCGCAGTGGCCGGGCGGTCGCTAATTTGGGCCGCGGCGGAGCGGTCTGATTGGTCGGGGAGTGGTCCGATTCCCACGGGCCCGACGCGGCTGCGTGGGAGAGCGTGGGTCCGCAGGGACCACCACCGCTCGGCCGGCCGGCAAAGGACGCCTAACTTGGCCGGGGCGCCACTGAACTTCAGCGTCCACCAGACAAAGTGCCGAGGGAAAGGACCAACGCCTAATTGTTAAAGTTAGCGCACGCCACATTCGGGCCATCCGTATAATTGAATGGGATCGAACGGCTGCTCGAAAGCAAAGTCCTACGAATTTGTCATACTTTATTGATTTATTCCTATTGAATCGGAAGCATCCATTTATCAAATAAAGAAGAGTCGGTGCCACATGGAAAACTGAAAAAGAACCGTGGCTTAACAACTTAGCGAATAGTTTCGAAACAAACTTGCGCAGCCAGGGCAGGCCACAGGTGTCAATGCCTGCAGGGTGCATAGGCAGTTAGATTTTTCCCACTTGTCCATGTCCATAGTTGTATTTCATTCCACCAGCCAAGCCGTGGTCTCTCCCATGCAAATTGATTTTGGAAGTCATATAGGCCTTACGAGTAATTCGAGTAACCTTTAAGATAAGTCTGTGTTTTGTTGTACACAAGTTTTCATTCCATAGCAAGGAATGACTTCAAAATGAATGTACTGGACATTGACATCGGACCATTAGCATAGCTGATGCCTTTTTATCAGCGATACTCGGTAAACCGTCCCCATGGGTCCCATATCTATCGGCACTTGTCCCCGTCGCCCGCGGGGAGTGGGCTGTGAGCCCGCTCGCGACCCCCCAGTGACAGCGGAGGCTCCGCAGCAGCCCCGGTCGAGCCGGACCGGACAAGTGATGGCTCGAGGAACAGCTCGCCAGCCATTGTAACACTCCGATCCGCCGGGATCCAGCCGGAAGGCACTCTGGCGCAAAGTGATAGCAGCTGCGGGCCGCGCTAAGTCGGCGGTGTGGACAAGGGCCGGTGCGCCGGCTCCGACGGACGGGATTAGAAACAAGCAGGTCCGGATCTGAGAGGAGGGAGAGGGAGAGAGAGAGAGAGAGAGAGAGAGAGAGAGAGAGAGAGAGAGGGAGAGAGAGAGAGAGGGAGAGAGAAAGAGAGAGAGAGAGAGAGACAGAGAGAGACAGAGAGAGAGAGACAGAGAGAATCTGACACTAAAGCTGAGGCTGTCGTCTCAAAATAATACTACATAGAGGCTAAACTGAGCAGCTTAGCTCTGAGTGCCACTCCGTCATTCAGATAAATATGCTGGTTCAGCTTTAGTAACGATTAACCGAAACTGGGTTCGGAATCAGCATTTAGCGTTCCCGATATGTGTGGGCTGCTAACATAGCACGGCTATATCCCGTGGCTTTAAACATAATCTCCGTCTGATACGAAGCAGTTTATTTATAATTGGGCGATACCGATATAGGGCAGTTCTTATTCATCCACAAGTGAGCTACGGTATAAACTTTTACGATAAGCGAATAAATCGGGGAGTTAAAATTGTTCAATACCTCTCTGCTCTAACCACCTGACCCTGCCGTAGATGCCTGCTAGTCCCTGCTCACCTGACCGTTCTGTAGGTCCCTGCCCCACCTAACCATGAGTAACCATGCTGAAAGAGATAGCTCCCTGCCTTATTACGGAGCGAGCGAAGCGAGCGGAGTCTCATACTGAATTAAGGTAAAATCCTGAGTATGAGCGGCCGGCCGGCCGGCCGGCCGGCCGGCCGGCCGTGGGGACGCTCTTCAAAAGCTAATATCTTAGGAACGGGACATCCGATTGACAAGCGGTCTTCTTTACTGAATGTCACTTGGACGTAAAAGTTATGTGGTGTGATGGCCACCATGCGTTCTTGCCAAACACCGCACGTGGCGCGTGGTAAAGTTGGACATTTTTTAAGAACCCCCAAAATTGCAACCTCAATAACGGCACAACGGTTGGGCCGATTGAATTGAAACTCGGTACACAGTTAGGTCTCCATCAGATAATGCATCTGCATGTGTTAAGGTTGGGGTGCTACAGCACGTGCGCACGTGCAGGGGGCGCTCCCAGATCTCGAGAACGGCTGGGCCGATTGCGCTCAAACTTGGTACACGGTTGGGGACCAGTTAGTAGGGTGCCGTGCAAAAGTCAGTTTGGACCCCGCTTGCACGTGCGCACGTGCAGTGTGCCGCTTCCAGATCTCGAGAACGGCTAGGCCGAATGCGCTGAAATTTGGCACATCGCTAAAGACCGGTTAGTATGGTGCAGTGCACAAGTTAGTTGGAGGTACCCCCTCGCAATTTCGCACGTGCAAGGCCCATCCTCTCGCTCGCTCCGTTGGTCGCCCAAAAGGCGTTTTACTGGTGTAACCCTACTGAAGTCGACATTTCCCAGCTCACTTGACCCTGCTGAAGTCGACATTTCCCTGGGCTCACCTGACCCTGCTGTAGGTGTTAGTTCCTCCTCACCTGACCCTGCTGTAGATGCCGTTTCCCTAGGCTCACCTGACCCTGCTGTAGGTGACGTTGTAGCCGAGGATGTAGCCGTTGGCCAGCTGGGGGTCCACCGGCGCCCAGGTAACCCGCAGACAGGTCGGGGTGAGCGCTGTCAGCTGCACCAGTCGAACAGCACCCTCCGGCAGGTCCTCGTCCGTCTGGATCTGTAGAGAGGGGACGAGGTTTACAAGACTGGAGGACGTCTAGCCCATAGCGATTGTATGCGTAAAATACTGCCTGATGTATAAAGCTTATGAATCGCCAAAATTTCCACTCACACCATTGCAGTACCCATTGTGAAACATGTGGACTGTGCACTGTGCAATTACGTGTTTCTACCATGCCCGTGAACGCTTTGCTATGGGCAAAGTGGTTTGGTAGAATTGTTCTGGAAGTGTGTTTAAGGTAAAAAGAGTGCGAGCCATCTCATTAAGCTGATAAAACAGCGTCTGTTTGCCTCTTTTGGGGCAAAACAAGTAGAGAAGGACAAAGGAATGTCGCGACAAAAGTTATCTCGCTAGCTAAATCGCGGCGACTTTTAATTGAACGTAAGAACTTTCCAAATCAAAGGACTATCCGTTTCCCGGCTGTGTAGCGGCAATTTTATCTGTTTGTCAAATTCCAAACTTCAGCAGCTTGCAACGAAAGTCATCTCAACTTCAGCCGTACCCGCGGAAAAGCGAGAAATATTCCACAAGTTGGCGACCCTGTTTTTATATCGGAGCGAAATGCCGGGTGCCATCTGTTCACATGCCAAGGCCTGTCTTCGATCGTGAAGTGTTTTCCCTCGCGGCATTCGCTCTGTCCCGCTACTTCTACCCACTCGGTCGACCCGGCAGCTCGAGTGGGCTACCACGACTACAGCCCCTACTCGGCGCCCCTAGAGAGCGCAGCCAGCTGTACTGCCGCTCAACTTGTTTGCAAATCACTCCGGAGCCGGGCCGCTAATTTGGCCGAGTTTATCTGGGCCACACTCGGCTAACGAGCCAACATTAGTGCTCGTCGCCGGACGCCACGGCTCGCTACCACTGCACTGTCGATTGATGGTGAACCGTGGTTGAAACATCGCCTCATCCACTCCTAACGCACGGAGGAAACGGACGGGAAATACACACCGTGGGCGGGCTGTATCGCATGCTCCGCGCGGGGGTAGCAACACGTCATCGTACATTGTCATGCATTTATGTCATCGTTTTTATTTAGGGGTTATATAATCAGTAACCGCTTGGAAATACTGGCCTCATTTACATTTGAAATTAGCGGGCCTATAATTCAAGATGGTAGTGTTGATAAAACAATGCATCAAACCCGCAGTTGGAAACAATAGCGCTCACTTTTAAGCATGATTTATGACGTACAAGTACGGTTTTGAATCACTCTGTACCATTATCACAAAGTTATAAACCATTAACTATGTGGCAATGCATTAATGTATAAGCTAGAGCCCGCATTTGCTATGGTTGTTGAACGCTGTGACATAACATAGTAAAAAAAAAACATCCTGATCGTGGTCAGTGGTCATGAAGCGTTTCACAAGAAGCTTTGACATTATCCCCGCGCCCTGCTGGGGGGGGTGTTTGAACACCCCCCCTTGTGGTTTTTCGCAAATATCTCAAAAACGGCGGCGCGGAGCGCCGCCGTTTTTGGTACACCTTACCATACATCAATTCTACACATGCTGTGAAAATCTCAGACCAAGGTCATTCAAGGTCAGGTCACCAGGTCACTTGAAGTGACCTCACCTCATAAAAACTTTCAATGTCTGTCATAGCTACACCGAGTGACCGATCGCTTTGAAACTTTCAGCGATTGCTAAGAGCAATAGCATGTACAAAATGTATATCTCAGAATTTTGATATCGATGACCTAAGGTCAGGTCAATTTTGCGACCTCCCCATTATAAGTCAATGGGAGAAAATTGAAATGCGCCTCTTTTGGATGAAAGACATTATAAACACTCCCAAACACCGAATTACAAGTGGTTTAGACACACTGAACTTGAAAATGGTGTCCGTGACCCTTGTTTATGCCCTGAGGTCATCTTAGGTCACGAATGGTATCTAACAGTTTTTCGCAAATAACTTTTGATAGAGGCATGCTAGAGCGATGAAAACGCCTTAGATGTGTTCAGCTCGACGATACGGATCGACTGATATGCAACATGACCCTTTCCGGTCAGGTCATGACCTTGACCTGAGGTCAAATTTTTAAGTTGACCTTTCAAGGTCAAATTATAGTTCATTTGACGCGTCTCGGCAAGAGGAACACGATTCTGGCAATAGAAATGTCCTAGCTCTTTTAAATCAAAAGTTATTGTCGAAAAACACTTTTCGTAAAAACAGCTACCTATTTTTGAAGTTTTTGCCCTCTGGAGGCTAAACCGTTGACCTGAGGTCATTTTTGATAATGTCCCTATCAAAAGAAAAGTTCAAAAGCTATCGATTACTTTTCCCAGCGTTTTCTAGCTATTATAGTTCCTGAGATAATGGCATGTTTTTGTTTAATTGTCGGAACGCCTCTTGGATGTAGGGCATTGTTTCTACTTGAATATATTCAAATGGCATGTTTTCTGAAAAATATAATGACAATTCGCAAATTTTGACTTTTGATGACCTCTGGTGACCCCAATATTGCTCTAAGATGAAAAATGACTGAAATACTTTTAAACGTACACATCAAGAGCTATCGACTGCTTTTTACCGCGTCTTTCTAGCCCTCTTAGTTTTTGAGTTAGAGGTGGGTGGTAACATATGCCCCCCCCCCCACTAGGGCGAAGTTGGCTGAGACCGCCACTGGGGCGCGGGTTAATTAGCTTGCACTGGGCAAGTGCAGCTTGATCTGACCTCCATACCTTTTAAGTCAAGAATAGTGCCAACTCAGCCGCCTTTCAGCTGAGTCGGAGTGTACACTCGGAATGACCCATGCCCGCTCAGCGGTGCTAAATATACGGCTCAGAGTAACTAATATACGTCTCAGAGTAACTAATGTACGGCTCAGAGTAACTAATGTACGGCTCAGAGTAACTAATGTACGGCTCAAAGTAACTAATATACGGCTCAGAGTAACTAACCTCAATGGTCGGACTGGGCTGACTGCGGCCGACGTCGTTGAGTGAGAGCACGCGCAGCTGATAGGTGACCCAGGGCCGCAGGCCGGTTAGCGTTGTGCGCGTGCCTCGCTCCACAGCTGACTCCAGCCACGTGCCTGAGGAAAACGACACAGGTCAGTGACGGATGTAACGTGAAATGACTGAATCAGCAGAGCCGGGTGAAGCGGGAACAAAGGGAGCATTCTAGTATGGATGGCGGCCTTACGTTGTTACATGCTTTATTCAAGTCGTATTCACTTGAATGTTTAAATAGTATCGTAAATTACCAGCGTGTGTGCTACTCAACAAATCTCGCAATTTTGCATTCGGTTTTGCTTATTTTTTTTACTATAAATGCACTTTTACTGAAACCATTTCATTACTCTTTTCTTAGCAAATATTTTGATGACTTTGGATGCTTTTATTTGCCTTTTTACTAAGGTGACGTACAGAACCAATAAATACATTGTGGATGCTCCACATCATTTTATCCAAATCGAGCATCAGTCTATCTGCTTCTCACAACAGCCTTGGCAGAAAAGAAGAAGATGTTTCCGTTCAGAGTCAAGTCATTCCGAAGAGCTGCCTTTTGAATGGCGTGGCTTCATTGCGGCCTTATTCAGTTGGAGAGCCGGCGAAATTCACTTCCGAAATCTCTCCGATCTCCGTGTCGTCCAATTCGAACACTCATTCAATTCACCGATTTTCCTGTTATGACAGGATGTTTTCGAGAACAAAATGAAGCTCTGTTCAAAAGGGCGACGCACGAATAGATAAAACAATACCCACTTAGCAACTATGAAAAATGTTTGTGGGAGCGAGCTGGTATCCGGCTTCACGAGGGCTAAGCATAAATTACCAGGAACAATGAGGCGCCTGCAATGCAGGGTGTTGCAGGTAAATTGGGAATTTTCAGACCTAAGTTCAGCATGCTATTAATACGGTGAATGAAAACACAGAAAGTTGAAACTTCGCACGTGTATTGTGTCATGTACGCACAGCCTTGTCACTCGATGTGACCGCCGTCGGCGTCCCGCACCCTCTCGAGACGGCGCCGGAAAGCGGAGCACGCGCGCCGGGCCTCGTCCTGGTCAATGGTGCTGACTGCCTTCCTGATGGCCTTCTTCAGGTCAGAAACGTTGGCAGGAGTGGTCGAGTTGGACTTTTGTTCTACCACGCCCCACATCCAAAAGTCACATGGATTCAAGTCAAGCGAGTTGGAGGGCCATATGTCCTTGGGTACATATAGGGGGATCCTCTGGCTCAGGAAATCTTGCACCCTCTGGGAAGCATGTGCTGGGGCGGAGTCTTGCACCAGCATGACTTTGCTCAAGCCATAGTATTTCATCATCCAGGGGATGAGAGACTCCTTCAGGATGGTCAAATACGCGTCAGTGTCGATCGTCACACCAGCAGGCATGAAATGGGGCGGCATTATGCGGCAATCAGTTGCGACGGCCCCGAACACCATTGCTGATGCCGGATTTTTGCCTTCCATCATGGGAGCCACTTCATCAGGGCTGTAGGCGATAGCCCGCGAGTTCCTGCGGTTGGCGACCTCTTCTACGATGAACTTTTTCTCATCGACAAATACTCTGACGTCACTCCCGAGGTGCTTGAGGAGATTGAGGACCTTCGGTGCCCTCTCCCTTCGTATCGCTCTTGCTGGTTCGGTCAGGAGGCTTCGTCGTTTTCTGGTAAACGACTTCATCCCGAGGTCCTCTCTCACGGCTCTGCTGATGGTGCTCTTGCTCACGTGACGGGCACGCGCAAGCTTGTTCATCGAGGTCCTCGGTTTGGCCTGTATCGAGCGTTTCAAGCCGCTCAAGAATGTCGGTGTCCGTTTTCGGTCACTGCGAGGTGTGTGAGAACGTCGAGCGACATCCCCTCCAGCTCCTACAGTCGCGATAGTTCGGTACACGGTAGACTTTGGGTACCCAGTTAAACTTATTATGTCCTTCGCGCTCTGTCCGGCGCGAACTAACTCACCAATCGTTTCCCTCCGACGCTGCTCCATGACTGCGCGATATGTTAGGATTAAAATTTCAATATCAAATGAAAAACAATTGTTGAAATTATATTGTGTCAAATTTCCATGATGTTCCTCCGCATACCAAATTTTTTGTAAGGTCATGAACTTAGTCCCAATTTATCTGCAACACCCTGTAGGCACACATGAGTCGAGTCAATCTTGATAGAACCACGGTTTGTTCAATGAGCACACGAGCAATGACCTGAGTCGATGTACTGTAGGGTAAACGGTGGCCCTGGTTAGGTATACATTGCAACTAGACAACTTGACAATTAGGCATAGTGACCTGATGAGATGAGCGTGCTGGCCGGTGCCGAACACTCACCGTTTATGGTTGCCGGTCGGTACTGGATGATAAACTTTAGTTCTGTGGTGGGGTCAGGACCCCAGGTCAGAGACAGAGACCGACTGCCCACCGTCTCCAGGTTGATATGTGTTGGTCGAACGGGTGCCTCTGCAATGGAGCGTATCTCATCAGAAATGACTTACATCCTCGTATACATTAGATAAAAATGACAAACACTCATTACAGGCCCGACAACAATGCAGCTCTTCGAAAAGATCATGTCACGATGGAGTGCCTGTAGACAGTTACGAGGGAACGTTGTCAGGACAAATCACATCAAGCTGTGTCCGCCTCAAGCAGTTGTGAGTGTATAAGGACTGTTAAATCATAGGGCTGTGAGTTACACAAAATAAATATGGTCGTTAATACAAGGCTTAGAGAACGATAGCGTCCTTTATCACCCGAAAACAAAGACATAAAGCAGAGCATTGCATTTTCAAAGCACATCTCTGACTCAGATGGTGTGAAATATCCTTATATACAAAAGCATCGAATATCGTTAAATTAGTGGCCAGCCTCATCGTATGGCTGCAAAAAGTGTTCGATCTGTCCAAACACCATGTATGATCCGGCAGCACGTTATTTGTGATCTGCCACGTGCGCTATCCCCATTACAGCAACAGTGACCCTGACTGGCCTCTGGGATGGAATCAGCTATAATCTGGGGCTCAGCGCCCCTGCTCACGACATTGTCTGATTGAATCTGACCACGCTCCGATGGCGACAGCGGCAGCGGATAGCCAGTGGAGATTATAGCACCGGGTTCTTCGGTACTTTTAGCGACGTCTTATACAAGGATCGGCGAAGTTATAAGCTTGTCATACTTCAGCGCTCGAGCGGCGGAAATGACGTATATTGCTTAAGAGCGGGTGACTTTGAAATGTCCATAAGCATATTTTTGCTCCAGAAAAATCAAACAATGAAATTACTGTCGTAGCTCAGTTGCTGATAACCCTAGTATTCAATAACGAAAAAATGGATGGACAAAATGATGCGTATCAAATTAATAAGATGCGCGTTGGAAAAGTAAAATGGTGATGAAGGATGGTGCTGGAATAGTGAGTGCTCTTTGAGAACGTCATGGTGGAATGTAATAGGTCTTCCACAGCCTTTGTGGCCATTCGGAGACTCACTGAAGCCAGGTCAGGCCAACATCTAGGCTATGTTTTACTGGAATATGCATCGTCGCGGTCCTGAGCCCCACCACTCGTCATTGACGTTGGATGCCTCTACAGGGAAGGAGAGGAGAACCCAGCAGGAGCAGCGGAGTGATCAGGAGAGCGGGCCATCGGGGAGTACCATCTGCCGGCGGGGAGGCCACGTGGACACGACAATCGATACGAATGTCATCCGACGGCCATCAATTCGGCGGCGGCCGCCCGTCCCGGCGGACCTAATTCTCGGGCGTAAATCAGCCGCCGGCCGCCGGCACTGCGCGCCTGGAGGTGTCGGCACCAGTCGCCACAGCGCGGTCGGCCCGCCGTCCGCCGCCGAACCGACCGCGCCTCTGATGATGGTCCTGTTATGGCTGAGGTTTATCTCGCTCCGCCGTGGCGGAGAAGACTATAAATCAGTTTCGATTCGATGGATGAGCTCAGCCGGGATGTGTGTAGATTTATCCAGTCGGCAGGGCAGTAAGTCACAGGGTGGTGGGTCGGGGCGGGGCGGGAGCGACCCGTCGTCAGCATACCTTTGACAGTGAGAAATGCGTACAGATGGGCGCGCCCGAAGTCGTTCTCGGCGGCACAGATGTACTGGCCACTGTCGCTGATGAGAGTCTCGGAGAATCGCAGCAGCTTGGTGGACATTTCGCCGGAGCTCTCCTCCAGAACGGCCAGCCTGCGGCCGAGCGAACGCGACGTGACCGAGGGCACCACACCGGGGATCGACCTGCCGTCGTATCAAGCACGACAGAAACGGATGCGCCCCTGCAAATCTTATTTAGTATCGGTGATCGTAAATGCGCTGTAATGCGACAGCCGGCGCCAGATGTTGCAAATTGCATTCGGAAAATGTCATTCGAACGCCGGCGAAGGGTTTCATTTTAAACTCTGAGCCGCAGCGGCGCATTGATCGGAGGAAAATGGAAACCATTGCAGCCATTTCGGCCAGTGTTTGAACAAAAAGTTCACCGTCCAATTCGCTGACGGGTTTCCAGGTAAAGTCGCGGAGAGCACATATTTTGGGGAGATATCGCAAGTACCTATCTTGTATGATACCGCCACCGGGTAGATTTGGGAAGATATCGCAAGCATCCAAATACTTTGAGGAATGAAAATATGTTTTGCGCGTAGGCTGGTAGTTGAAACCAGCGCACCGCCTGCTTTCAGCCGGCAAGATGCCGTTGATTAGACCTGTCGAGCAGGGCGGCGATCGTGCCTTGCGGTACAGTATACCAGCGCAGGTGGTGTGACGTAGACTGTACCGCAGAGCACGTGTGTCGTGCGGTACAGTCTACCAGCCCAGGTGCTGGCGCAAACTGGCCATACCAACCAACATGGGACATGACATTTCTTATAAAAAAGCATGCACTGACTCACGAATGCATTAGACCAATCAGATGCAGAGTATGGGCTCCTATAGAAATTTGTATTCATATTAAAATGTAAATAATAATAACTACGGTGGATAAATGAAACGTCCAACACATCAAGAGATGACCAAATTTTATCTACACAGCTATCTTACAATGATGGAGTAGCATCTTTTGCTCCTGTCAACAAATGATTTCATTACTTTGTTATTGTCCTCGGCTGTGTGGCTCTAGCCGCTGCGCCACTGCGTGTTTGCACTGGTGAATGGCCTATTTTGGCAGGGTTGAGCCCTAACATGATGAGCGCATCTGTCATCCCCATACGACGCTGAACAGTGGAAAGCGGGTCGGCGGCAGCGTGTCATTGAGAGGCAGCACGCCAGCAGAACGGTCGCCGGCACACGCATAATTGGTTGGCCTATAGGCTGGAGGTAATCGGTACCGCTCTGAATATTGGTCTTACGTCAACCTCCACTAACCCTGTTACGAACAATTAGCACGATCGATGCTAACACAACAGGCCAGCACAGTCCTGGCGCTGACACGTCCCTCTACGTGCTACCTACCTGTGGTCGCTGGCGAGGGCCAGGTCGCGACCCGCCCTCATCCAGGTCACGGCCATTGGTCGGTCACCGATGACGTCACAGCGCACCTCGACCGGCTGACCTTGGACGACCCTGACGCTGGCAGGTGTGACCTTGACCTGAGGCGGCACTGGGAAACAGGGTGACGCCGAGGCTCAGACGACAGACAGCGACACAGGGCAAATACTCGCGGTTTGACGTGATCGGATTTCAAAATGGGATATGGATAACGCTTAAATGGGATAACGCTTTGTACAGCTCTCCTAAAACATTACATGATACGGTCCTAGCTAACGATCTTGGAGCTTGCTATGATTGACGTTTTAGGTATAAGAATAGACCGAAATAATGGAGATCTCAGTTGCAGCAGACTGCGGCCAGGATACAAGTTGCAGAATTGAGATCAGACTCGGGTAATTTGATCACAATCAAGTTTTTCAAAGACTTTCAGTTTATTTGGCTACTGGTAAATCCAGATGTTATCCTTCCTCGTTAACGCTGCTGTCTAATGCACTCCTGGATTCATATGAGCTGCATGAATAGTAAAACTTTAAGCACAAAGTTAAGTTCACGTTTATCAAAGAATTGCTCGTTTTAGGAACCTAATTTCTCTAAGTGCTCTCATAAGCTTAGCTGCAAGCGAAATAATCGTCAGCCGCGTTCATGTTATTGTTTATTATTATTGTTTATTGAACACTTAAGAACTCATCCATACAACATGGCTATTCTTGAGTTCGTGTCATAGGAGGTGAAAAAGTAAATACAAGGGGATGGTGACGCAATCAAGCACACATAAAAAATACATAGCCCACAAGCACGCATACTTTCTAAAATTGGCCCAGACGCCGTTTCACATTCCTTTTAAAAGCGCCCGGTGGTTGCTCCCTGACAGCGAGAGGCAGGGCATTGAAAGCCGACACAGCACGGTACAAAAATCTCCTTCGGCCGGATTCGGATCTTATCCGTGGAAGAGTCCACGGCAGGTCTGCGTCCTGCCGTGTGTTGCGCTCTCTCCCCTCTCCTACTGTGGAGATCTGCTCGGCGATATCCTGAGGAGCGCCGGTCACCAACATGCGCTTGAGTAGGCACAGAGTGTGGTAAGTGACCAGTTCACGAGCCGGGAGCCAGGTGAGAGTTCTAAGTGCGTCACTCACGCGGTCATGCTTGCGCCGCCCCGTGATAACTCGTGCACCGAAGTTAATCACCTTTTGAACACGAGACATGTTTTTGGCGACCGCAGTACCATAGACACTGATACAATATCTCACGGTTGACAGAACCAATGCGTTGACAATAGTGATGAGAGTCTCTTTCGGTAGTCTATATCTGGCATGACTAAGACCTATAAGAAGACCAGTGCATCGTCCGACAAGCTGATCTATATGGTACTCGTAAGACAGCGTGCGGTCCATCACCACGCCCAAGTTTTTGACGCGATCACTCTCGTGGATGGTACTGCCGCTCACGGTAAGGGTAACAGGCGGAACACCTCGTAACATTTGGCGCGTACCCAAAACTATAAGCTGCGTCTTGCTGGAGTTCAGTTTCAAGGAATTTTGCATAAACCAGCGATGCAGGGTGTTTAGTGCACACTCCATGCGATGAACCAGTGATGCGATGTCACTTTTTCTGCCCGTAACGAGGAGCTGAGTATCATCAGCGTATTGAACGATGGTCACCTCGCTCTCTACGTACAAACTGATGTCGTTCGAGTACACGGTGTACAACAAAGGTCCGAGCGAGGTACCTTGGTACACTCCAATCGGGTTTCTCATCGGTTTGGAGGTCACCTGTTCGTTCTGTGGCGAGCTCATTCGAACGTATTGAAAATGATCCGAAAGATAACTTTGGAACCACTCAGTGTTCACTCCATAAAGTTCAAGTTTTTGAAGCAATTTGGCGTGATTCACAACATCAAAACATTTACTCAGGTCTAACAAGACAAGAAGACAGATATGACCCTGATCCATGGCCCGATGGATGCGATCGGTAATTTGAATAAGTGCCGTTTCGGTAGAATAGTTTCGGCGAAAGCCATGCAACGTCCTCATCCGCTGACAACACATGGTGGAATAGATTCATCGACAATAAATAAATATAGATAATGTTTGCGATCAGAATGGGCGTCAATCATAACAAATTGTCGTTAGCGTCAGAAAATAGCCACCTTAGGTGAGATGTTACGGTGGTGATGGCCGCAGGGCACGCCATGGGCCTCCCGATATGGGCCAAACCGGTGGACTGGACGGCGACGGGGAACACTGAGGACTGAACCGCGAGGGTGACGGGTAGGGAGGGATCAGGTGCCACAAGAGTGTGCTCCTGGCCGGACCGGACTTTGATCGGTACTGGCAAAACACATGGTATAGTTGCCGAGCTGAGTTGTGAATCATGAATCTATTATTTCCCTTGGTTGTCATTATGCATGCATTATAACGAGCCCGCTGCACATAATGAGCTCTAACAGAGCCCAACTGAAAAGGGTTACAATGACGTGTTACTATGACGCCTGACAGCAATATATGATAGCGTTTTTTTTTCATTTATTTTCCTGATAAATAAATAATGTAATTTGAATTTTCGAAATGGTGGTCAAGGGCATGGGTGTGTACTGTGCACTGAACTTTTCTCACTTGTTTTGGAACTTACAAGTTCCTCCCACATCTACCTCGCTTCTCATAAACTCTCACTCACCTCTAACCCTGATCTGAATAGTCTTCATGAGCCGTGGCGACACGCCGTTGACCGCCTGGCACATGTAGGCGCCAGAATGTGTGCCGTTGATATCTGTCAGTAGCAGCGTGCCGTTCCTCTGAGGCAGGTCAGTCCCAACACCTGTCGAATGTCACAGCCACCATCAGTTACGGTTACCATCCAGTGATTGGACAGGTTCCAGACGATACATCTTCAGCATTTCCAGCTCCGGCAACGGTGCACATTCGTGAAATATTTGCGTGAAACATACGCCCACTATAGTTCAGAAACGAATGGATTTCTCCCGTTGAGTTTCCTGGTTTTCTTCCCAAATGAAAGCTTTTTCCTGTCATAATCTTCCAAGCAACTACTTAATGATGATGATGATGATGACTTATGCTCAGACCACCAAATTTTCCAAAGTTGAACGGCTCGTTTATATCACATTCTTTTCTTCTTTCTGCCTACTCATTGTCCTTTTTCACAATGATCACCTGATTTATGGAGGGCCATTGGCATGCCGACAGCACATGCTGGTGACCCTAATTTTTGTGTTCAGCCTGCAAATGACGCCACTGGACCGAAGCACTGCAGCGGTCCGTAAAAGATTAATCGACGCAGCTCTCAGTGGGTGTTTTCATAGAGCAAGTAGGATTCGATGGACCATTTGTTCAGCGTCTCGCAATAATCCAGCTAGGTGTCGGCTCAACAGTCGTAAGTAAGAGTTCTAATAACAGCTAAGCCGATGAAGGGTGGCATTTTCTAGTGGAAAATGCTGATAAAGGTCCCAATATCGGATTGCTTTCCTCTCGGTCGAGGTATTTTCCCCAGTTTCTGATACGCGGCGCTAGATGATACATGAAAATACCAGCAGGAGCTGAAGTGTTATGGCAATTTATGGAAGCTGTTATTGGGATGTCTGTCCAATATGTAACATGTAACTTACTGAAGGAAACTGTTGCTTTCTTTTCAAACTTTTCAAGCTTTCTCGGTAATAAAAATAGAAAAGTAAAAAAAAAGTATGGTTTAAAAGTGTTTGGTGATAGGCTTTAAATATTATCTTAGGATTCCCGATACTGGGTTACTTCTATTTTGATGTGAAGCTCACCTATCCTGAAAGCGAAATTGCTTTAGAGCCACGTAGCGTGACCCACAGTAGTCAATACTCCAATGCTCATTGTTCAACCTATACGATAGATGTTTAAAGCTAAATTGGCATGGTGATGGGTTCAGGAAAACAATTTTAAATGTTTTTCCAAGGATGAAACGATTGAAAATTCTCGTCACTCCCTTGCTCACCAATCTTCCAGAATATAGGCAAAGGAGTCTTTCAAGATTTGTATCTTCAGCGACGTTTTATCGTTGGTTATGCAATATCAGCTTGTTTAAAAATACATTTCTCATCTCAATGACTTCCATGATCAAGTGTCTCTCTCCCTCTCAAGATGGTCGATTTTCCGTCTCGATCAAACGTCAATCCAGTGTGTGTAATGCGTGCAGCTACATATCGGAACCAGCACAGCATGACCGTGACCGCTCACATTGCTGATCACATTCAAATTGCGCGAGTGTAACACAAACTTAAAATTAATGTAAGCCAGCGAATGCAATTAATATTACTCACGCGCCATTACTTTCTCGGCGGCCCCTAATTGCCCATAACGAGCAGCCGAGGTCTGCTCGACTGACCGGTAGATGGCAGGGCGTTCGCCGCAGTTGACGTGGAAATAATTCGAAGTAACGAGAGCCATCCAGCTCGACCGCTGCTGGCGCATCCAGCCGCTCCGGCCGCGCCGACAAAAAGATGGTCGGTCGCGGCGGGGCGGCTGCGACAGCCTGTGCTGACCGGGTGGCCGCTGTCAACCACCGCCGCTCCACTGGTTCGCTGGACCGACCAACCGACCGACCGACAGACCGACGGGGCCTGGTTGTTCGGCCCCGCGGGGCGCGCACGGTCAGCCCTCTCCCTCCCGGCGAGGGCTGTCCGTGACAGGACGATTGCGGCGCAATCAGCGGCATCTGCGGCGAACGAGGCGCGGCACACACAGATTGGCGAGGCGTGGGCGGCGCGTCACAATGTGTGTGTTGAAAGGAGGCAGGGTAGCAAAACATTGCCGAGATGATATTTGGCTGCCCACTTCCGCTCCGAGTGCATAGGTGTGGTTGGGTGTGGTTTGCATACTACATACATCCTACATACATCCTTGCATCCTACATAGGTAGGAAATGTGGGTGGATAAGTAGAAAAGTATGAAACCACGACATCCTGTGGTGTGTACGTAGTCTATGAATAGTGTTTCGCATTTTTCAACCATGAATGAATTAATGATGGATGAAATAGCGTAGGATTCAACCAATTTAGCGAGATTGCAGTTTGTTCCTGAAAACGGTGTGAACTGTGAATCTTGATGGAACCATCACCACTGACGTCCTAAGGAGATTCGGAACTGGGATATTTCAGAAGCTGTGTCAGCCTGTGTCACATGAACGAATGCCGCCCATCTAACTTTCTCAATCACCAGAAATGACATCATCCTGCCCGCCGCCAGATAGGTATATCGTTTTCTGAATTATACAACATATATTCCAAGTTACTTATATTCAATTTCCTGCCGTCCATTTCTTCGTCAATCTAAAAAATGCGATTTTTACGTAAATGCATTTGTGGCTGTCATAAGGTATGTTCTGTTTGCTTAGAATCTCGTTACAAGATATGGAATACAAGACGGTCCATAAGAGGGATATCAAACAACAATAAACAAAATACAATTAAAATCAATCAAAGGAAGACACTGCGAGAGAGATCCAACGATGGCGCGATCCGCAGACGTGACGTCTGGGTCGATTCGCTCGTCGCGACAATATTGTGTCGTCGCCTCCTGTGTCATGCGGATGCCCTGGCTGGTCTCCAATGTTTAGGTCATTGGTGGCAGGATCCCCGGCTATAAAAGCATTCGCCGCCTCGAGCCAGCCGCAGTCGCAAAATGGCGGAACGGGCAAGTACCCAGAGATCTGTCTTTGATGAGACGTCCGAAACATAACGGCTAAAAGATTGTTTGCTCTCATGGTTTTCCACTTTCAAGCGAGAAAATAGGACGGCCAAGTTGGCGATAGTAAAACGGCAGGGCCGGGCGGCTCCGATGGCCGGCTGCAGGGGAGGAGACTCACCATCTGCCCCGGGCCGGGACCAGGTCACGGCCGGCGGAGGGTAGCCGTCTGCCCAGCACTTGACCTCGGCGCCCTGACCGCGCACCAGGTCCACGTCCTCCGGCTCGAACACCCAGAACGGCGCCACTGGCGGCACAGCACAGATTAGAGGTCAGAGGTCATACTTTGTCTATGGGGCTACTAATTCTTCACCTACATATATAGTCGGAGTGAGATATCATACACACACGGACCGAAAGGGCCTAACCCAACAAAACAAAAACAAATATCATACACACGCTAAAAGCGTGGGCCGGGGGCACATGTCAAAAACATACAAATCCGTACCTACACAGCCATCTCATCTCTAGAAGCCATCGTGTAGTAGTCGGAAAGTTGTCGGTCCCCGGAATCCTTTAATCTATCGTAAACCAGCCAATTTAAACACGTCTCTAACTTGTGCGTCGGCCAGGGTTCCCGGCCTGTTACGTCAGAGGCCGCTTTACGGCCGGAGAGGAACGGTTTTAGTTTTCAGCCGGTGCGTCACAAGCACCGGAGGGGTCGTGGGGGGACGACTAATTCTCCAGCCGGGCTCATTGACTCGGCTTTATGACTCTATTTCCGTGCGCGCTCACCTGGGACGGTGAGCGGCGCGTGGAGACTCACCGGAAGGTGAGTGAGGTACTGTAATTCGCCCCAAAGGTTGAGTGAGAAAGTGAAGCTCACCTGAGCTTGGAACTGAAAGTTCGTCTGACCGTGACAGAGAAATTGAACTTCAGTTGAGCTAGTGGGTAAGGGACTTCCACTCACCTGAGATGGTGAGCTTGACCCATGGTTCAGAACTCACCTGATACAGTGAGCAGAGCGCTATAGCTCGCCTCTCCAGCGCCGTTTTTCGCCGCGCACGTGTAGTTTCCCGAGTGTTCTCTGCGCAGGCTGCTGAAGCTGAGGATGCTGGTGAACTCGTTGACGGCGGTGACGTTGGGCTCCGAGAGCGGCTCGCCGTCCTTGACCCAGGTCAAGGTCAGTGGCGAGTCGCCGCGGGTCACCACGCACTTGACCGACTCGCGGTCACCGGCGCGCAGTCCAGTTGTGAAGGTGAACGGCGACACCTTGGGACCCACTGCCGGCGGAGGTCCCCAGTGTCAGAGTGTCAGAGAAGAATAATACAGGGAACTTAGAGATGTTTATGCTTTAACTGAGCTACTGTTGAAAATACTCATTATCTTTAGACGCCATTATTTGCAAATCATAGCCACGATGGCTCAAAAATATTCTTTAAACACAACTTAAATACAGCTTTTTAGCAATGTTTGGCACCTTTATCTGCGGATGTTGTTCGTGCTCTGAAAGTTCTGCACTGAAATTTTTTCGATGGCGAGACTTCGCGTATTGTGATGATCGTTTAAAATAAGTTAAGCATAATCAATATGCTCTTAACAGTCTTCCCAGCAGCATTCGGATCACAAGTATTTAAGTAAAGATCAACATCTCAAAATGAATCGCGCTCTTTCAATTTCAACGTTGGATCTTTCTCCGTGGTTATCAATGCCAGTACGAGAAGACAACTTCTTAAGAAATTTTGTCCGAATGGTTGAATGGGTGGCTGTGGAGTGTGGGTCATGGTGCCCCGCTAAGCAGCATAGGTACTAGTTAGTTGCAAATGACACCACGGAGCCACCACGCGACCTCACCCGCGCCCGGTTCACCGGTGATAATTTGAATCGAAAGAGCTTAGGTAGATGGTGGCACGGTCCTCCCGTGGCCCTTTTTTGCCAGTTGCCAGTTGGCTGAATCTAGTAACGCGGGTCAAACGACGTGGAGCCCTCCGGCCACGAACTCACTGCCACCGAGTTAGGAGACGGACGGCTCATCCACTAGGCCACGGAGAGGACCATTACTATTCTTATCTTATCACCTTGGTCGTCGATTATTGCTGAAAATGCATAGATAATGAACTTGTGACGGAAGCCACATTTTTTCGAATCACAGCTTACAGGAATTGACAGAATCATAAGGCATGCATATTGGTGTGAGACTAAAAGCCAAACACGCAAAAGTGAAATCATCTGAGAAGAACGGCGCTTCAATTCCCGACACCTTCATGGATAACGCGGGTCAACAGGGCGCAGGCGGCAGATGGCCTACCCCACCTGGACCCGACGTAGCGCCGACCCCTCTTATCGGTCGCACGCCAATTGGGTGGCCACGTCAAAAACGGGCTACACCTGGCACTGCAGAGGTGTAAACACTGCCGCCTCCCCGCCCGCATCTACAGGAAAAGCTCATAACGGAACTTTATCTCTCCAAAGCGCAATCGGCCGACATCCTGTGCGCCAGCCCTCTGCACCTGCGCCTGGGATATCGCCACCGGCACCGCCTCGACCTAGTGGATCGACACCGGTGTGAGCATGTCAAACAAGAAACAGCTGACGCAGGGACCCCTCGGGCCGTATCATGCCGCAAGTGCCGCAAATAGAAGGCGTCAAGCCATCAAAATTACACTCACGCCGACGAAGTTATCAGCCGCCGACAGATGCTAACCAAAAGTCCCAGTCACCCTCCCTGCGGAATCGGAGGTGCAAATATGTACGTCCAGAAGAGCAGATGTTCCGTGCCGAGAGTGGGACACGCCAATGCCCATATCTGGCATTCACCTGACGAGCAGCGACGCCGACGGTCGGGGACTTCTGATACCGGACGGCAGCAGCTGGGACAAATGGGCGTCCAGCAAACAGAGTAATAACTGACGAATTCGCTAATATCACAAGCGTTCGGCCAAAACAGGAACAGCCGGGAAGTTCAATGACCATGGCGGACCATACATACCCGAGATATCGTGATTACAACCAAACCAAGCAATAAAGCGCCGACGCCGGACAGTGTACCTCAGCTCCCCAGCAGAACAAAGGTTTGCACGACAGATGGCAAGAAGATAGCAAAAGTGATAAGCACTGCACCCGGCCCAATTGCAACCAGCTGGAAGAAAGTCAATAACCAGGACCGATGCCACTCATGAGTCATCATACAGATAAAGATACTAGGCCTATCACGCCACACCGACGAATATCTAGCCATGCTTATCACACCTGGAACACCAACGCGATAGTAATCTGGGTATAAAGGAACGAGGCAGTCATGGAGGAGGTACCGAGGAGTGCACAGGGCACCGGAGTGCACGGAGCATCTAGTCCGATCGAGGAGTGCACAGGACACCGGAGTGGCCGGAGCATCGAGTCCGGCTGGGCGGAGCGCAGAGGACACGGCAGTGCACGGAGGATGGAGTACGACGGGAGGAGCGCGACGGGCAGCAGCTGACGAGGGAAGATCCAGAACGACAGTGATCGAGAGCTGGATCGAGGAAAGTGCACGCTCTCAGCCATCGACAACGAACAAACTGCTATCATCATCGACCACTCGGTGACCGGCTTGGTCAACAACGCCGTTCAAGTAAGAATTGCCACAGAAAGGAAGTCTGCTCAATCCTTGCCAACATGCAACCATTCAGCTCCCGTCCCTCATATATTCACTCCGTGATTTGCACCAACCGGCTGATGGTTCAGGGCTACCTTTCTCGGGCTGAGCGTGAGGATTAGGCGTAACGGCAACACCATGTAAGCTTCTTTTTTTTGGGGGGGGGGAGACAAAGCGTGAAGACGTGAATATTTATAATTGATTGATTGGGTTAATTTATTGGGTAGTTCAATAGGACTTGGGGGCCCAGTTTTTAATTGAATCGCTGTCGAATCATTGCGTCAGGGCTGGTCGGAAGTGACGAATTATGTTGCGCGATGGGAAGGTTTGCTGCGCGGGTGTGTAGATTTGGGTAACAGATAGCGCGATGTTATTTCTGTTTGAAACAAAAATCGAAGCGAGGGCGCGTCTGGTAAATCGTGAAGTTTGCGCTTGAATTTGGTTTATTTTTACTCTGAGGTGTATTGCGTGAATAAAAACCCTGAAAGTTTAGCGGCATGCGTGTAAGAAAGATCAGGAGTGATGCCAAGGGCGATAAGGGCGACATTTACCTAACGGACGTGAATACCTGGCCAAATATGAGCGAGTACGGGGAAACATCGAAATGGACCAACCCATAACAGTGTTCTCGTAATCCAGTCTCCCTCTCTCTCTCCCTCTCTCTCTCTCTCTCCCTCCCTCTCTCTCTCTCTCTCTCTCTCTCTCTCTCTCTCTCTCTCTCTCTCTCTCTCTCTCTCTCTCTCTCTCTCTCTCTCTGTCTCCCCCTCTGTCTCCCTCTCTCGCGCTCTCACTCTCACTCTCGCTCTCTCTCTCTCTCTCTCTCTCTCTCTCTCTCTCTCTCTCTCTCTCTCTCTCTCTCTCTCTCTCTCTCTCTCTCTCTCTCTCTCTCTCTCTCTCTCTCTCTCTCTCTCTCGCTTTGCTGTATTCTCTATCTTGCTCCCAATGATTGTACCATATATCGACGCGATTGGACTAAACCATACAACAAAGTAGAATAAAAACCGAAGCAATCCAACTAGCCGGAAAGAGGCTGGTTCGAGCCGGGCCCCTGTGCCCGTTTTGACTCTGCTGACGCCGTCGATCACTGCGAGATGGAAAATGAGTATTCCGTGACTCGATGAATTCTACTGCGTATTCCCATGAAATATAGCAAAGGCACCGAGCGGCTAGCCGTCCGTGTCGACCGGGCTTTGAAGGGCTAGGGCTAATATGTGAGAGCGTAAGGGCGATGAACGAGGGCAAGGTTGCCGAGTTATAGTGTCGCGGAGTGGCTCCGCCGAGGTGAAGAAACACAGAGTTATGGTTTCGCGGAGTGGCTCCGCCGAGGTGTTCAGTAGAAGCACAGAGTTATAGTTTCGCGGAGGGCTCTGCCGAGAGTATTATCATTTAGGAACTTTTCCCTCAACTGAAGCACAACCGGACCACCCACAACACCGAGTCGACAGACCGGCAGAGGTGCGTACAACCGTTGTTTCCTTTGAGCTGGGGCGAAATTATCCGCACTGTGGCAGTGCGCGCGCGAGAGAGGGAGGTGATCGATGGACATGTAGAGTTGTTATGCGGAGTGGCTCCGCCGAGAGTATTATCATTTAGGAACTTATCCCTCAACTGAGGCACAACCGGACCACCCACAACACCGAGTCGACAGACCGGAAGAGGTGCGTACAACCGCTGTTTCCTTTGAGCTTGGGCGAAATTATCCGCACTGTGGCAGTGCGCGCGAGCGAGAGTGAGGTAGTCGATGGAAATATGTGCACTGTGGCAGTGCACGTGATTGAAGAGCAGGCAGTGGCCGGGAGCGCATGAGAAACGTAGCTTCAACGGAAGAGAGTAATAACGTAAATGGGGTCAGAAGGACACCCAGTGCCAATTTGCTTAGAATTCAGGGACTTAAAGGGGCTAATACCTCATTATACGCACATAGGTATCGAACAGGGCATAAACTCACCTCGGGATATAACTATGCCAATTCAGCGCCACTGGAGGGATTAGATGGAAACGGGAGGGTCGGTTTGTCTAGCCGAATGTTTTTCGTAGATGTATGCATGACCGAATCAATGACGCGTGTGCGGGTGAAAGGGAGTAATGAATGGCTATATTAAGGACCAGTGGGAGCTAGACACTCATGCTCGAATTGCATTTTATTTCTCTGATGGGATAGAGCCCTTGGCATCGAACGGATACGAAATGGATGGGAACATGGGAAGGCCTTGCCCTGGGGTTTAAAGCCAAGCAATTCCATCAGCCGGTGACAAATCCCATCCCTTCCCAATTGAACCTATTCCTCCCCGAGCAGTGAAGACTATATGTTGTAAGGAAATTGCAAGCCTCTCAAATAAATTTGTACTGCACGACGACGGAGCCAGTGCCATGTGGGAATCAGACGGGCATTATAGAGGAGACGGTACATCTGCCCACCCGGTGTCGTCATCCGAGGCGGACGATTACACTCCGTAACAGCCACCCGTCACTCACACGGCACATGTGCACCGCCATGCCGCCCAGCAGCACCGTTACAAACTCTTCACTAAGCATGGACACCAGCGTTTCCTTCAGCCGCCGGAAGAGCAGCCACTGAGAATTGGAAATTTTCCGCTTCCAGGGAAGCGTAGCAAATGAAAACGTTCGAGCGATGAGATGCATGCGCCTTCCCATGAGATATGCAGATTTCGGACTTAATTTGGCCTGCCCTTGATCAAGGCGAGACTCAGAGGAGCGCGCATCCACCGGGGGCCGCGGCACAGCTCGACTGGGGAGCCGGCGCCACTTGAAAGGCGTCCGATTAATTCCAGGAACTGGAGTACTGGTCACATGGCATGCAGCTGGGTCCTAGGCTCCATCGTAGAGGAGGTTCTAGGGTAGGTAAATTAGATGGTCCTAGACTCCAAATTTGGCCATGGCTGTGCACCAGTACCTTTATGTCAAACCTAGTTTAAAAAAAAATATCCGTCAATCAATTATCGTCGTTAATAACTGCTGTAAATTTGGCCATAAGAACCTTTTTCTGTAGTGAGAGCAGGGTCTTTTGCGTCTGCGAGTGGGCGAACAGCGAAACTATTTCGCCGACATATGAGGCGCTCTGTCATAGCCCTAGGACGCCGAATCAGCCCGTTCTGTCGCCGACCGGTTGGCCTCCAACGCACCTTGGGTGAGAAACCGCCGCCATAACCCGCGCCCCACTGGGGGGGGGGGCTATTTATAGCCCCCCCTCCCGTTTTTCTGCAATAACTTCGGAACCGCTTGACCTATCGACGCCAAACTTTCAGTACCTTAGGCTGCATCAATTTGACACCTTGTGTCAAAATTTGAACTTCGTACCTACAATAGGTCGGCCGGAAATGACGTCAGAGTGACGTCATGTTCGGCCGATTTCGACGCAAAACATTGAACCACGGCAATCGCTCCCAAGAGCTCAGTTTTTATGCTAGATCCAATTTCTTTGCATGAGAGGACTCAGAATTGACTGCGCTATCAAACTGCTATCTCGGATTTTCGAAATTTTGAAAATTTCGAAAATTTGATATAATAATCTCCAAAATTTATATTTTTACATTTTTTTCAAAAAGTTTTTGACTTTTCGAAAAAACCGGAATATATGTGATAGAACGCATTAATATGACTGACTCTAGCAAGTTTTAGCTAAATATCTTCAAAAATGGCCAAGTTTTACGCATTATTGCAAAAAATTCACAATTATTAATTTTTCAAATCAATTTTTTCAGCACGTATTTGACATCGTACGCCAATATAAATAGCACCATCGTGTTCCTGAGCTCAAACTGCATCCAATAGACACCTTTTTGTTGAAAAATTTTAACTTCAAAATTTGACCTTTTTTGACCTGAAAGTGACCTAACATAAGCTAAATTCGACTCAAAATGACCTCAGATGACACAGACGACATCAAATTCGAAATCTCTGACATAAATGGACCATAAAACATGTGTCACGTGACCGACGCATGATATAATATTTTCGTGACCTGTGATGACCTGACCTTGACCTGAAAATCAAAGTACAAGTTTGGTACCCTCAGGGTAGCTAGAGCATCTGTTCCCGAGTGTGTGATCCAAAAATGAGCCTGATCTGACCTGTAAGACGGCGGCCAGAGCCCAAAACGTGATCAAGCCAAAATGCTAATAATTTTTACTTTGACCTGACCTGTGACGTCATCGGTGACCTCGAGGTCAATGAAATTAGGTTTCGCTCGACAGTTTTTCCGGGGCTATCAGACGCCGTTTGAATTTTGACGATCGGCCCAGTAGTTTCGGAGTTAGGAGGGGGGGCTATGAATAGCCCCCCCCCAGTAGGGCGTGTTATACGCAGACCCCAGTGGGGCGCGGGATAAGTCAGCGGCTGTTGCCGCGCCGCTGAAATGCGACCCGATCGAGCGGCGTTCGGCGCCCGGAGGCGGCCGTCCCAGCCAGCGGCACCATCCGGGGGACAGCGCCGTACCATACGACCCGCTGCTGAGAGCCAAGCGGAGAACATCTCTTCACCATATAAAATAATGTCGCGGAGGATATATCCCCACCATGCGACCTGACGCTGAGCGATAGCAATGCGGCTCACCATGCAACCCAGTGACTGAGGTCGATTGAGGGACGGCTCCGACTCGACCATACGATACGGTCGGCAAAACAAACAACTTACCGATAAAATCGGACAGAAACAACTGACGCGGATAGACAGATCCACTTTACCTGACGGAGTGGTTGGAAAATAAATTCAAGATTCAAAACCAGCAACAACATCTTGCGGAAAACATCAGTCTTACTGGAAGCACCATTTGCCAGATACCCTAACTTTAGCCTGGCTGCCTGGCTGCCTATAGGTATCGACTGCCGCAGCCGATACGCCCGCCCCAGTTGTTCCCAGGTCGTCCATCTATGCTCAGACGGATCGGCCTGTAGGACCGGCTCGGCTGGACCGGTACACGAGTCGTCGTCGTGTAGCCCCTCCCCACTCCTCTCTCTCCCTCCCTCTCTCTCTCCCTCTCTCTCTCTCTCTCTTCTTTCTCTCTCTCTCTCTCTCTCTCTCTCTCTCTCTCTCTCTCTCTCTCTCTCTCTCTCCTCCCTTCTCTCCTCCTCCCCGATCCGGACGGGACCGAACCGGACGGAAATGTCCGGCTCCGTACGTCAGCTCCAACTCGGCTGCAGTCCGTGGCCGAGTCGACTAGACGTTCCGTCGCAGCCGGACCGCGGCCGGCAACGGTAAATGGATCGGTCCGGGAAATCAGATCAATCAGGCTGCCGAGGGCCGACCTGTGACGTCATCGGATCTGGGACCGGACGACAGTGCCGTAATGCCCGCGGCCCGGAGAGCGCCGGCCGCTGCCAGCGCCGCCGGCGGCGGAAGGACGGCCTTACGGGGGATCGCATTCGCGCGATGAATGCCGGAGACCATCTGTTTGGTGATGGATTTCCGTCCGCAGCTGCTAATAGGTTTCTAACATTATTCACGTGAATGTAGGTACGAAAAATGGCGGTGAGAGACCCAATTGAGCCAATGTATCTGGAAACAATTATATAGTCAAATAGATCAGCGTATGTGGAGGTTTTGGACACCTGCTCCCACATTCAAAGAACGTTAATACCTTGTAAAGCATTCATAGCACGTCTCCAAGAGAATCTCGTCAGAAAAGATTCAATAGTACTATGGTGTTAAAAGTTAAAACCTTTCTGGTGCGTATATTCATTGCGCGCCTATCATTTACATGCATCCAAGGGAGATCATATTCTGGATTACGGAATGATAGCAAGTCCATCCGAATAGAAAAGAAACGTGTTCGCTCAGTGACTATCGTTGACATTCTACACTACTGTCGAGTGGATTTACACAAAGTCACACAAAAGTCACGCTAACCGGCTTTCAGCTATTCTCTCCAGTGCTAATAAGCCTGTCTGTCTGCTTGTTTTTCCAGTATATTGTGGCATTTCCATTTAGGTTAGTTGCGACACCTTTATTTGCCCCTGTCTTTAGCTTTAGGTCTCATCATTAACTCTCCAGCTCGACTATAAGAAGACTCACCGACCACGCTGAGCCTCGTCGTTCCGGAGTCGGACGCACCCGCGTCACCCCAGGCAGTGCAGCTGTAGATACCGGCGTCGGCACGGGTCACGTGATCAAACACCAGCCCAAAGTCGGCAGTGAGCCGCAGGTGACTGGGCAGCCGCGCACGACCCTCTGCGAGAGAGGGAGAGAGAGGGGGAGATGTCAGGTCAGACGTTCACTCACATGTGCAAAGTGTTTGTAGGCATAGTTTATCCGTTGACCTGCGCATTCACATGCCGTAAATTATTTTTACATCATCTGTTCTGGCTGTGCCATACGACGTCTTCCTCGATAAATCGATGAGCTATGTAATCTGCTTTCAATACCAGACGACACGCAAGATCTTGCGTGGAACAAGATGATCGACCGGCTCAAGGCCCCAGGCTTGTCATTGATTTTCCAGGCCCAATGGTCATGCAATCAGTCATTTGGCTCCTTATCGACTTTTCTTTTAAAAAAATAATAATAAATGCAACTCGATATGATTATGCAATCATTCTCTATTACGATGACCACTAACGACGAAGCACTAAAGGTCAGCTTGTAATTAGATAAGGAAACTATGCGTCGAGCAAGTAAAGTACGAATTATAATTTATAATTCAGGATAAGTTCAGCCGGCCTGCTGGTGCGTGGTCAGACAATGGCTGTGCCTCGGCCCAACAGCGATTAGAGAGGGGCCCTGCGCACTCCCACCGCGCTGGGTGACCTCAATATCCCGCCGCCCACCCCTGCTCGCACTGATGTCACAGCCGCCGCGCTCTTTACGGTGTCGGGACCGAATCGAGTGGCTCTAACTCTACGCGGCGTGACCCGGGGCGGGGGTGGACCCCCTCCTCGGTCCCCCTGACCTGCAGAGACCCAGTCCACTAAACTGACGTTCTATGGCCGGCCGCCACCCGGCTGTCTCGTAAAGCAGCGTGCCGGGCAGGGGAGTCTAGGGGAGCCCAAGCCGTTACCGAGATGGGACGGTGCCAGCCTCCATACCACGCAGGGATGAATGAACTCGGCTACAGGCGGCCCATTTGAACAGCGATACCATCCCAGTTCCATCTGCAGGATCGCTGCTTCGGGGAACGAGTGCGTGACACTCGCGCCTGACACCTCGCTCAACTAGTGCGAGGATGCAGCATGGATAAATCCACAGAGCAGGTAATACTTGGATGAGAAAGTCTGGTTAGTAACGCACTTACAGATGACTTCGCTAGCACTGGCTATAATAATGAATGTAACGCCTGAAACAACCATACTAATTTTGTTCATGAGTAAGCTATGAGGACCTCGAGAATTGATTTTGGAGTGATTATCATCTTCAAATGATACAGCATTCCACGATAATTTCCAGGCCTCTTAAACACTTAAGTTAATAATTCGAATGTCGATGTGAAACTGTTGCACCAAAGCACTGACATTTTGCAACTTGAAGCTAACGTGAGGCTTCCTGAACAAGACAATTTATAGCTCCCTCAATGCGGTCTCCAGAGAAATTACATCAATTCTTCCGCAAACAGCGGCCGCGGCGCAGTGTAGCCGGTATGAATAACTCGCCGCCCACCCGCGGAGTTCAGGGTCTCAGACGGATGGTGTCTCGGCGGCGGCATAAATCTCCATGAGCTGTCGGTGAACCTGCCCCCGCGCTGGGTGAGCCCACCGACCGACCAACCGACCGATGAGCCACAGACCGACCGAGCCAACGACTGACTGAGCCAACGAGCCAACGAGCCAACGAGTGAACGAGCGACTGAGCGACTGAATGCACGAACAATCGACCGACAGACCTACCGAGCGGGGGACTGAGCCAACGAGCGGCCGACCGACAGTCTGTCCGTCTGTCCGTCTGTCCGTCTGTCCGTCTGTCCGTCTGTCCGTCTGTCCGCGTGTCCGCGTGTCCGTCTGTCCGTCTGTCCGTCTGTCCGTCTGTCCGTCTGTCCGTCTGTCCGTCTGTCCGTCTGTCCGTCTGTCCGTCTGTCCGTCTGTCTGTCTGTCCGTCTGTCCCGATCGTCCTCCGTCTATCTGCCCGTTCGACCGTCCGACCGACCGACCGAGTGGCCTCTCCGGAGCTTTAATCACCCGCCCAGCTGGCCAGCCGTCCAATTTATGGCCGGACATTGGGTGCGCGGCCGGGGTGCCAGAATCTGACCACAGTCCAGTTGATGATAGCAGCGTGGACATGAGACCTTAAGGCATTTCATTTTGTATTATGGTAGTCGGTAGGTCAATTGGCTGCTTGGTTAAAATAGCTCAAGGCAAAGATCAAAGCAAAATAGTTCAAATGACAAGATCATTAGTTCCAATTCATTCCTACGATTTTTTCCCGAATGCTAGCAGCAGTCATTTACATGTAAGTCCAGTATTCCTAGAAACTCTAATCTTCGTATAATTTAATGTGATTTTTTTCTTCTAAAAATTGATATTGACTGTAAGGGTGGTGTAGACCGATGGTGGCCTCAGTGATTTTTTGCAGCAACTTCGCCCTTGGTGTCGTGATGTCTTGCTGTCTATACTGCACCTGATGAGACGTGCGGAACGAATATAGTTGCTGTGAAACTTCCGGCACTTTGAGTGCGGCTGAGCTACTCATATCATCAATTCCACTTGATCTTGAGTGGAAGCATTCTGAGCATCGCCATCTCTTATTGCGTGCGACGGAGCGTTTGTCTGTGAAATTAACCCCTTCAAAATTAATGCAGGCCGGTGAACTGCACTGCCGTCTTAAATCAATCTCCGTATAATTGCGCAGTGGTAGAGAGACGCCTGGCAACTGCACGCGGTAGTCTGAAATGGCATAACATGCAGAACACACCAACTATGAGTATTGCGAGTTGAGCATTCTGCACGATTGGAAAGGTCAACTCCCACGTTCCCCGGCCTCTGGGATGAAACGGGCGCGCTTGTGCAGCATTACAGGCTCCTTTTGGGCCGTGGAGCGCAATAATTAATTTGCCCTTCCATGTTTGATGATGGGGAGGGGCAGGGAGGAAAGTTAGCGTCCCTGACGACAGACGCGCTGACCACCTGACCTGTAGCCGCCGGGCTGCGGCAAGGTCACCGCTGCACTGGTCGGGTTCGTTTTCGGTCCGGATTACAATAATCTACTGTTTTCTATTCTTCCGATCAGGTACCGATGTCGGACGAGTTTTTGCAAGACGGGAGCGTCAGTTTCTACTCCGCCGCGCGCACGGTGCAGCGCCGACAGCTCGAGTAAGTACAGCGGCTTAGTCTACCTTGCAGGCGTTCAACTGCTAGTGCCATCTAGGGACGAATTCTGTCGGCAGTTCGCCCAAGTCAGCGGCACAGTCTACCTTGCAGGCGTTTAACTACTAGTGCCATCTAGGGACGAATTCTGCCGGCGGTTCGCGCAAGTCAGCGGCACAGTCTACCTTGCAGGCGTTCAACTGCTAGTGCCATCTAGGGACGAATTCTGCCGGCGGTTCGCGCAAGTCAGCGGCACAGTCTACCTTGCAGGCGTTCAACTGCTGGTGCCATCTAGGGACGAATTCTGCCGGCGGTTCGCCCAAGTCAGCGGCACAGTCTATCTTGCAGGCGCTTAACTGCTAGTGCCATCTAGGGACGAATTCTGCCGACAACTCGACTTAGTCAGCGGCACAGTCTACCTTGCAGGCGTTTTACTGCTAGTGTCATCTACGAATTCTGAAACTACCTTAGAACCTTAGCGCACAGTCGCAAGACAAATACAAGCCCACTGTTTGCGAATCGCGAAAGCAATTACTCCTCCCGTTTTGCTCAGACGGTTTCGATTTGACATTTGGCTAAACGTGACAGCAAGGTGACTAAGTTACACCATTACTCTTTGAAGTTCCAGCATCTTCTAATTCTATTTCTTTCGTTTTATTTGAGTTGTTTAGCATTGTGACAAATGCCAGTGCAGTTACATACATAAGGGCACCTCGATAAGACCAGACCAGTCGTAGCTACGTCAATCTAATCCATCCCTTTGCGCCACAGGCAGGTCGACCTCCTTGGTTCAGCACCCGACTCCGTGCCACGCCGACACCCCTCAGTCAGGCCGTCGGGCGGTCGTCGCTCTGTCGGCCGTCGGTCACGGACGGCGCTCATGGCTCACGGCGGCGCACGACCGGCCATCAGTCGCGGCCGACCCGGGCCGCCTGGGAATCGGCGCCGATGCAGCCGCCGCTCCTGACATTATCGCCCGCGCGCAAATGGCCGCGGGCCGTTCCGGGCCACAACGTACGAGCGGCCAGCCAGCCGGCGGCGACTCGGTGGGGCAGAGCCCCGCGGGTTCCGAGCCTGCGACAGCCGGTCAGAACACCCAGCGTGGTAGAGATAAGTCTTGCGCCGAGCGTGTCCACCAGCCGCCGCCAGCTGGCGCGTTAGAGTCTGTTTTCAGGTAGTGCGCCGTCGCTACAGCGAACGGGCTTGTCTTCCATTAGCGGCGCGGCCCGTCGTCACTGCCAGGGTGGGTCGTATCGGTCGGCACAGATGACCCTCGGCTTTCTCCGTGTTCGACCACATTGGTCCTGGTCCCTTGGTCTCCCGGTGGACCACACGGCTGCTACAGGGTCGCAATAGATGGAATCTATACGAATACGTGGCCAAGAAGGTGGATTAGTGCAGAGCGGTGCCAAAGGTGGATAATATGTCCACATCTATACCTGTTGGTAATGAGTTTTATATGCTTGCCATTTTACATGCTTCAAATGTATAAATTGAAAAAATCGCAAACATATATCGTGATATATCGTGATATGCGGTCGTGATATGCGATAATGCCAGCATTGCAAACATTGCCGTCGAGTCTGTATTTGTAAG
This sequence comes from Amphibalanus amphitrite, assembly GCF_019059575.1. Taxonomy (NCBI): domain Eukaryota; kingdom Metazoa; phylum Arthropoda; class Thecostraca; order Balanomorpha; family Balanidae; genus Amphibalanus; species Amphibalanus amphitrite. The sequence continues at coordinate 46,570 of NW_024883096.1, read as the reverse complement.
GTTAAAAATGTTAACCAGCACCATTTTGGCAACAACATGGGTGGCCTCCGCCAATAATTTCGCCTGGTCCACTACTGTTATTGGTCCGGGATTGTTTGTCCGATAGGCTATCTCCACGATACCGACCTTCGATCGCCTGCGCTGTGTCCGACTGTGTCTGGCATACGATAAATACGATAAATGACCAATGCAAGAGGCGGGGAAGGGAAGCGAGGGCCATGACCTCCTCATGTGCACTTTTAGCGAGCATCCTCATTTTCTATTTGAAAACAGAAGCAAAGGTATGAAACAATTGACCTGCAGCATGATAGCAATAACCTCAATAGATTTGTATCGTAGGAGAATTATCATTGGTTTAAAATAGTTATGTTTTTTATATTTGTGGATTTTGACAGTCAGGTTTCTGCCTAGAACACAAGATCTGTCCAACAGTTTCGAAATCCTATCTAACGAATTAAACACACGAATCATACAGGTCTCAGTCTTGTTATTGACCACGTTTCCATGAGCAAGGGATTCGAATCCGGATCACCGTTAAGGGCTTACGGGTGTCTTCATGGGCAGCCTAAGCCCTTACGAGGCACTGATCCGGATCAGTGATGCCGATGGAAACGGGGTCATAGGCAACAACTGCACGCCGTTACGTTGATGGGACACCGGCCGTGTGACGCGCCTCTACGACGGCCGCGTCTCAGTGTCATGTCTGCCGGGTGTGACAGACGCTTCTGCCGTATGTGACGGCCGTGTCTGCCGGGTGTGACGGCCACGTCACGGCGCCCCGACGGTCGCGTCACGGCGGCGTAACGTCTCCGGAGTGCGGCCGGTGATCGATCTGACAGTTCCGCCGGCGCCGCTGTCACCGCCGCCGGGGCCGAGTTATGACACGACGCTCCCGGGCAGGCTTGAAACGCGCCCTCGCTGACTAATGTACGGGCGCTGAATGGCCCGTTGCAGCCACGGGGAGTGGCTGGCCCGCTGGGACGGCGGTCACGGGCGCTGCCGAACGGGGTAGGTGCAGGGGGATGCAAATGGGATGAAAGGGCTTTATGGTGATCTGAATGGCTTTAGAGCAGTTGTCATTTGTTGCATTAATTTGAATATCGATTGATTCAATTTGAATTTAAATTCGTTGGCAACAAACAAGGTCATAAGAAAACACAGTTTTGATTAAGTGCTAATTAAGTATTTTAAGTGAGTACTCAAAGTATATTCCACCTATCCCTTACAAATTTTACCAAAGAAATTAAGCACGCACCAACGTCACAACAATCATCGAATTGATTGGTTTCATATAATTGTCTAATACATGTGAGGATCCTGGCCAGCAACAGAGCTCCATAGAAATGCAGAGGAAGCTGGCTGTAATGCCCGCGCGGTGTATCTGTTTTCATGGTCCATCGGCCGTGACTGCCCATCGTGTGCCGCCAATGTCGGCGGCATCTGGCCCCCAGACGTCCGGGCCTCTCTCAGCCGGGCCATTCCCAGTCGACGGGCGCACCAAGCGCCGCGCCCGCCGCCATTGTTGGCGCCGGGCCGGCCAACTCGGCCCGTTCTCATGCCACGCCGCCGCTCTCGGCCGAAACCAACGCCGCTCCACTGAACTCAGGCACAGTCTAAATGCAAATTACCTCCGCCGGCGCCGGCCGCCGCCTCCGAGCACATGCATTCGGTCTGGGTTGGTGGCATCCTCCACCTCCCCGGCAGGCGCTCTCAGGCCACCCGGTCCGGCTCAGTTACCAACTCTCTGCGCCTCGTCCTTCCCCCGTGAAGAATCTCATTGAGACACAGATCAACTTGGCAAACTTTGAGGCTGCAGCCGCCGACCGGACGCCGTGGCTCCATTTCTGGCGCACCGCGCCGGCCAGGCCGGTCGGTCACAGCGGCCGAAGCAACTTGTGACGGCGGCGTAATGGCAGTGCGGCAAACTTGGCGCGGTCCGTTAGTGCGCCAGGCCGGACGGACACTGCGCAACTTGGCGCAACGTACGATCGCGACGCATGGAAATAGAAGGAGATGGCGTCGCTCCCATTGCGTCGCCAGCCATCCACCGAAGGCATGTGATTAGGCGATAAGGTTTTATGGCGGGGGGCTTATACGGCTCAGTACTGATGGCTTCGTCAATTTTCACCAGCGTCACGAAACTTGATAACATTCAAGAGGCATCTCAAGAAGATGGGAACGATTAAATTCTCGAATGAAACCAATACATTAATTCCAATTCCGCAAAAATAAAAGCGTAATGACAAGCTTTTCCAACAAAACCTGTGGTGGCTCCTATGTATAAGTACTCGTATGAGGCCGCGCTAGCCGCACCTTATCTCCTGTACGCTCGGTGGCTTTATCAAATCAGGACTGCACTCTGATAACTGTGTGTTTACCCACCGGAAGGACAAAAGAAGTTCCCTGAATGAAAAAGCAGGCAACGTCGGATAGCTTTCAGTATTTTCAAAAGAGCACCCAGCTTTAGCAGCATCTCCCTGGGTTCTCGTTTTGTGCCGTTCTCCCGGCTCGGCGTCAGCCGCCTGTCTGTGAGGCTCGGTGTGGTCGCAGCCGGCTCCTTTCAGCGACGTCCGTTCATCTGCCATCCGAGCAGCTGTTTTTGTGGCCAGATGAGCTGGCTGAGAGCGGAGCCGAGCGGCCATTGGTCGGGTCCGGACGGTCCGCACTCTAATTAGTACCGCGCCCCAGGCTGCACGGCGGCTTCATTTTCCGTCCCGGGGACTCTGGACGGCGCTGGGTCAGGGTTGGGTTGGGAGGGGAGGGGTTGGATTAGAGGTCACTCCGATCCAGGCAAACACAACACTCATTACTGATTAACCCGCGCACCGACGGGGGTCTGCGCCAACTTCGCACCGACGGGGGGGGCGGATGACCGCCCCCCCCCCTGAGATCTCGAGAACGAAGCAAGATAGCGACAAGCGGTAAACGGCATCGGATACGCACGGCCAAGATCTACAATTTTTACAAAGGTCATTTTCAGGTCAGGTCAAAGATGACGTCACAGGGGTCGAAAAAGTCAAAATGGCGGCGCTAGATATAGAGTTTTTTCTCGAATAACTTTCGAATTAGTCAAGATAGGAACAAACTAAGGGCATCATCGTGATCCTCTCGTCAATCCGCATCGAATGCTATATATGTTGACCTCGAAAGGTCAAGGTCAAAGGTTGACCTCAGGTCACGTGACCTCGAGGTCATCATGTATATCATTCGATGCGTCTTGACGAGCTGAACACAATGAGACCATCCACGCGTCTGTATCTTGTTCCTGTACGGAGTTATTGGCCAAAAACCTTTAGTGACCTTTGATGACGTCACATGACCTCACAGCTGCCCAACAGCAAAACAGACCTCAAGGTAGTGAAGGTTGATCGTATATGAAGTCATGTAAAGTATATGGGGCCATTCCGACCCGTTTTAGTGGTAAAACAGGGAGTTGATTTTTCCCCCATTGATTTATAATGGGGAGGTCGCGAAATTGACCTGACCTTAGGTCACCGATATCAAAATTCCGAGATATACAAATTGTAGCTACTAATGACCTAATAATATCCTGCGACTTTCAAAGGCCTCCGACATCTACTGTAGCTGTGGCACGGTGACAAAGTTGCAAAAAAGTGACTTGAGGTTGGGTCATTCAAAGTCACCTGGTGACCTGACCTTAAAAGATAGGAAGTTCAAACTTGCACACCATGTGTAAAATTGATGAGGTTATAGTCATACCAAATTTCGCGGCGCTACGCGCCGCGGTTTTCCCGCTATTCGCGAAAAACCTCAGGGGGGCGGATATCCGCCCTCCCCCCCGTCGGTGCGCGGGTTAACCCGCGCCCCGTAGGGGGGGCCGAAACGGCCCCCCCCCCCCCTGTCCTTTTCGGTCGATATCTCCTAAACGGCTGGAGATATCGCCACCAAACTTTCAGGACCCCTCCGGGCATCAATTTTACACATTGTGACCAAAAAATTTTCCAGAGGCTATGATAGGTTGGCCACAAATGACGTCAGAGTGACGTCATGTTCTGTCATTTTCGACCGAAAAAAAGACCTTCGCGAGTAGACCTGTCAGGACTACAGCTTTGAAGATACAGAAAAATGATCAAGACATAAAAGGTGTAGAATTGACAGGGCTACAAAACTGCTATCTCGAATTTTTGAAATTTTTTAGTTTTGACCCCCAAAAATCAAAAAAGCATTTTTTGGATATATTCGCCAGAAAATCAAAAAAGTTTTTTGAGTTTCGAAAAAACCGGAATATATGTGATAGTGCCTACCGTCTTCTATCTACATACCAAATTTCAGATCGATACCTCGTTTTTTGGCCAAGTTATAGCGAAAAAACTGTTCAAAAATGATGCCGTCAAATTTTCAAACTCAATTTTTGGCAATTCTAGAACTCGTAGAGCAAAACGAAGACCACCATTAGACTCCCCGTGACGAGCTGCATCGAATCGATACCCATTTTATGCAAAAATATCAACTTTGAAATTTGACCTAATTTGACCTGACCTAGACCTGACCTTCACCAAAACGTGACCTAGGCTGGCCCCAAAGGCTGCCTAACCCACATAATCGCATTTTTCATGTAAAATGGACCATAAAACATGTATCACACGACACATTCATATTGTGACCCCCGGTGACCTGACCTCGCTGTGACCTGACCTGGTATCAGTGACCTCAGATAGCAAAGTATGTGTTTGACGAACAATGTACCATCGATGGTTTTCAATAAATAACCAATTTACTTGCTTTCACAGCACATTTCTTGAATTGCCTGTGAACGGTGAAAATCTGACCTTTGACCTGACCTGTGACGTCATCGGTTAGACCTAGGTCAATGAAATTTGGTCACAAGGTAGTTCCCAGGTGGTGCTATCGAACGCCGTTTGAATTTTGAAAATCGGCCGGTAACTTTCCGAGATCTTAGGGGGGGCCGAAACGGCCCCCCCTACGGGTGGTAGGGTCCGCCGGTAGCCCTACGGGGCGCGGGTTAATGGGTTTTGCGTTGCAGAGGACGCACGGTTAGGTGAAGTAGCCTTTTATACGTCTGCTTAGTTTCAAGATCTTTCAAGAAATGAGGCTTGCATGGTGGTATGATAAAAATGTCCTTTATGTGCCTAAGTTTTGCTTTACGAAAGTAGCTGCACTTGCGAACTATCGTATGAATTTCTGAAACATTTTATTTTCAGTCAAGTAAGCCGCTGTGTATCTAAATTCAAGATTATTTACTACAGCAATATAAAATACATAACTATATTCGCATGCGTTATTGTTCATGCAAGCTTTATGTGTATTAGGACGATTGTAGGGAGTAGGGACCTACGAAAGACTACGCTCGCTTCGCTCGCTCCGTAGTAAACCTTTCCCATTCTGAAACTGGGCAAAAGCCTCTTGAAAGATCCTTGAAAGATGGATCTTTTCTCTTAGCGAAATGGAAATAGTTAATGGAAAAGTTTCTTCGTTGTGCCACAAACTGATTTTAGACTTACAAGTTGCGAAGTTTATTTAATTTCTATTTCGGCTCTGACTTTTGTGGATCAAACGTTTGCCGCTAAACTTGTTTGGACGGAGACGACCGGATGGAAAAGCTTGCGCAATGGTCCAACTAAAAAGAAACGTTTTGAGGTCTTCCTGCCTTTTTGCAACCACCATAGGTATATTGCAATATACAAACATGGCCGACTGTTGAGGAGGATGGCATCAATATTTCCTCACATTCGCCAGACCACTCGGTGTTTTATCTGGTATACCAAAGCACAAATACCGCATTAGCATACCAATAGGAAATGACGACGACGGACACCATATTTCGTCACAAGCTTCAGTCGAGGTATTCAGTCCTTAATCCTGCCATAGAGCTGCTGATCTCGCCATTTACGAACTTGCCCAGCGCACTCGCTCCCGGCCGAGCTAGGTCAGTGCGGGGGCGTCCCGCATCTGGCCTGTCATTTCTCGGTTGGTATCGTGAGAACGATATTACTCATAAATGAATTACCCTGTGGAGGCCATCAGTCATGCAAAAGTGGCGTACGAATGATAGGTTTTAATTTCAATACACCATGCAAAGTGCCGGTGATGAAACATAGCCGTGAAGGCAAATTATTGCAATGTAAGACAATAACAATGTAGCCACTAGCCAGATAAATTTGTAAATGGTGATGTTTCTATCACTATGTGACGAGATGACGTCATTGGCACTCACCGTGTGACCAGGTGATGTTCTTGATGGGGTAGCCCCCGACGGGACAGCGCAGAGTCAACTGGGAGCCGGCCGCGGCTGACACGGGGCCCGTAGAGCGAACCACAGGAGCGCCTGAAACACGCACAGGGGTGGTGAGTGAGGTCAATTATTAAAACGCCGATAGTGGGGAGCGGGGAGACGAAAGGTTAGACCTGCCCCTCCCACTGGTCACGAAAGGAGGGGTGTCCGGTGCGGAAAAGTCTCGTCGACGTTTTTACAGAAAGGCTGCTCAAGTTTTCACGTAGGGGAGAGTGGGGCAAAGCGGCCACCCGGGGCAAAGCGGCCACCCATCGTTTTAGCCCTTCATAGCTGGCGTCAGTTCAAATTTATGGTTTCCAATTATGCTTCTCTTCACGGTCGTTCGAATGAGCCAGACCGGGGTTTCAGGCCCATCACCATTGTTCTGTGAAACACGGAAAAGCATTTCTTGCCAGGTTACCAACTATGTTTACAATTTTTAAATGTTATGTTATCCCACAACCGTTTGGAATTTTTATAAGCGTTCTTGTCCGTGCATTGCATGGTTATCGTACATGTATTCTACCAATTTTAATGTCTTTTACCCCACCAATAGCTAAGCTGGAATATTTTTGTCTCGGACGGTATGCGCGGGGCAAAGTGGCCGGGGCAAAGTGGCCACCCCCAATTGGCCATAAGCTGCTTCCATCTGGATAAAAAAACATTATTGATCTTCAAATGTGTCGTCATGCATTCATCTTGGCCACTTTTCAGTTGCATGAGTTACCAAATAATGCAATTAAATGTTTATTTTCATGAAAATCCTTTCTTTGTTTACCTACAGGTGGAAGATGATAAAGTAAACATCCATCCTCGCTTAACCTTATCACCATCAAATACCCTAGTCGTACACGAGGCAACTATTTTGTTTCTCATATCGGGACTTGAGAAAACGCCGGTGGCCGCTTTGCCCCAGGGTATGGGGCAAAGTGGCCAATATGCATAGGTTGAAAGTTTTGTCAATATCTTTCATATGTGAACGCCTTTGGAAATAAAACGCAGTTGAAATAAAAGGCAACTTAATAGGGATCACATTGGTATAGAAAGAATCTTTCCAAGTTTAAAAATCAAGCGTTGGCATCGTGAGAAGCGTTAGGGTGGCCGCTTTGCCCCACTCTCCCCTACTTTCAAAGACCGGGTTGAGGATTTGGTCCTAAAACAAGTCATGCTGACAAAAGCCGTCTTCGCTTCTAATTAATTACGTGCTCATCAGCGAGAGTGCTTCTCTAATGTTTAATGACTAATGCACTTGGGAGGACAAAAGTGACTCGTAAAAGTCAGACCTGAAAAAGTTTGCAGCATTAGCTATTCTGGAATCGCAACAGTCTCACAGACTATTTCGTGGTTGCTGTTCGTAGTCAAAACGAAGATCGTTTTTGCATTTACGAGGTTAACATAATTCTACATCCCTCCCTTTTTTGATCTGAGCCATTCAATTTCCACTGCTCTATAAATGTTTATTTTCTAATGTGGATAAGAGCCGCGAAATCTTTATTTTTCCCTTCTTACCATCATTTTATTTTACTGTTTTTCATTATCTTTGTCTGTGTATTGCGTGAATACGATATCAAGCATGTACGTTTATTTCAGTCCTATCTATGATGAAATTCATGTTATCTAAAATAAACATAATTCCGTGTATATTTAAAAACTAATTAAAACGAGTCTCACCGCGATAGAGGCTTCGTTTCTCGTAGCATCGAACGCGAAGAGCATTGGGCCGTTCTCCAAAACCCCGTTCACCTTGATTCCATTTCCAGCCGTCGCACTCTGCGTGCGGCCTCCGTCGGGTCCGTTTATGGGGCCGTCGCTCGCCGACGCTTATCGCCATCGCCGTCGGCAGGGCTCTCCACTTCCGATAGCAAACAGTGTCGCCGTGCGCCGGCCGCGCCGCTACCGGCGACCGGCGAGCCTGTTTACCCGGGCCCGGGCGCGCACTTGACGACTCTGGCCGACCGCGGTAGGCTGCCGAGAGGGCGATATGAAATCGGTCCGCGATCGGTGGAATAAGGTCGACTCCTTGGCGATTCAGTCACGAGCGCGCGGGCGGTGCAGATCGGCCAAATCGCCCAGAGTGTGTGATCTTCGGAGCGGAAACGAGCTAATGCGATTTACCTGAATCGGGGCGCTCCCTGATTTGCCTGAATCGCTAACAGGGTAGGATATCGGCGACATGCGTTGGTTTCCGCCGTCGGCAGAGCTATTTGTGGCCTCTCCGTGGCCCGCTGCTGGCGCCTGGCCGGTCGGACGATATTGCCGTACTGTTTACACAGTTTGGCACTCGTACTCAATTGCGCCCCGCCTGCCGCCACTGGCGGTTCCGCTACCGGCGCCGGTCATTGGAAGCGGCACTCAGCGTCGTTAGCAAAACGTATCCGTGTGCGGACTCATGCCATCGCAAAGGATGTTATTTGCTAGTCATTTAGAATGATATTGGTTTGAGCATCACATTACCCCATTGATACGCCATTTATATCGGTGAATGCGTGTGAAAAGCTACAATACGAGTATAATGCGGCTCAAATAATATAGTTTTAACAGTACCGTACTATCAAATACATATATTCATTTTACTTTCCTACCGATTAAACGTTGTCGATTGCTTCCTCTGATGATAAGTCCTGACAGCAGACCATCTCCAACATTGACTATGGAGTGAGCGGTCTGTGTTGTGTCCACGCACTGTGGCTGGAACCACTGGAGGGCGCTCCCCACACGGCGCGAGAGAGCTGGAGCGGCCCCTGAGAGCTGAGCTCCTCCGAGTGAATGCTTCTCGGCTTCTGAAGCCCAGCTCATACCCGGAGGCAGCCTGTCAAAGGCAGAAGCGGTGGACTTTCAACCTCCGGGACCTGTTTATTTGCACTTTACCAAGACGTTCCGCTTGGAGCTGCCATTTGGAGGCCAAAACATAGGTTGAGAGAGCTGTAGTTGCGAACTCAAACAGAAGTCAACAATTTTTTTTTAGATAAGCGTGTGGCGGTGATATAAAAATTACATTTGCATTACAGTTATATTTCTCGCTTTTGTATGCAGAGTTAAGTTACATGCTACTCCAATCGTATTGCAGCTAACCTCTTATTAAAAGCAATATAAATTTAAGGTGCCAGGTATTACAGGAGAGTGTATACTTATCGCCTATCACTTTTAAGTGCTGCATTTCATAAAGCAAAGGACAAAAGAAAAAGAGTGAAAAAGGGTGAAAGAAAGGAGGAGAAAGCAAGGAGATGGAAGGGAAAGAGAGATATAGAGGGACAGATAGAGAGAGAGAGAGAGAGAGAGAGAGAGAGAGAGAGAGAGAGAGAGAGAGAGAGAGAGAGAGAGAGAGAGAGAGAGAGAGAGAGAGAGAGAGAGAGACTCGTCATAACAAGATATTTTAATCCCTGGCTCCTGCTTCGCTTAAAACATAACAATTTAACATACATTTGCAACTTCGACCCGTATGGAAGACCAGAGTGATGCATTGCAGCTGACCTCCAATATTTCATCAAATTTCCTGTATCTGGGAAACAATTCAGCCGTTCCTCGAGTCATTAATCATGGCGCCTTATTAAAGAAATGCGGGCCGTACGCGGCGCCCCCTCTGTACCAGCAGACCCCCGCTCTGTCCAGGCGGCGAGTAGTGAGCGCCGCCGGCCGGCCGGAAAACTGGCCATGATTCAGGACCGGGCAGCGCGATAGCGGCCACCACCGACAATAAATGTCCACACCGGTCAGGCGGCGACACCCATCAGCGATGACTTATGCGGTTGGAGGCGGCTGACCTCTGCCGTCGTGTTGAAACTGTTGAGATGGGTGTATGGGAGGAATAGCACCCCGCGAATACCAGTCGCGAATACGCGAATATTAGAGTGTCGCCAATTGGCCATCTCGGGTAGTATTGGTGTTTGCTCGCCTTCACCGGCTCCATTAACCCCGCGGGTTCTGCGGAGTGGGCTGGAGAGGTCGGCAGGGCCACTCGAAGTCGCCGCTCCTCAGCATATTGCCATGCAGACGAAGAGAGGTGGATGTGTACACACATTTTGCCCGGAAAGATCGAGTCATTTATCTCGTCAAGGCGGTGTCTTACTGCTGACGCAGAAATATGACGCGGGCTGATCTAAAAAGATTTGATTCGTTAACGCTTACTGGCTGCTAGGGAAGCACTCTGTTGTTTTATTATTCGTCTGTGAGATTGTGGGCCTGTCTGGATCTCAATTCGCCTCTACAGCTGCACACTGGTTGAAAATTAATGTAACCAATTGTGCTCCAAAGCAATCTGGTAACAAGGCGTGCATATAAAATCACCAAGTTCGTTTGGGGAATGTGCTGTTCCGAGAACCCGTCAGGTCGTTTCATTAGGAACGCTACATTTTCAGCAATGTTTCTCAGGTAGCCAACTTTCCAGCCCCCACAAGACACTTGAAGCGCAATACCTGTCGCCGAAGTACAAACTTAACAATTGCTGCTCCTTCGACAGAAAACTTCATTTGCCAGAATATTTTCAGACGCTGGCTGGGGAATGCATAACAATAAGTGGCTTCTCAAGCGAGTGTCGTCTGACTTCAAAATACGACCTCGCCTGTCGATGACAGCGCCATTCCCCAACTGATGAGGTCGTATCTCTCGCGACAATCGGATATCGTCGACTGCTTATTTCTTGACCGGGCATGGCAGTGGGGGTGAATTCCCGATCAGCTGGGCGTGTGTGGAACAATACGCTCATGCTAGGAGATAATCGCCCACCGAACGACCGCCACTTGGCACTCGGACTCGTACAGAGCCGCTCATGCGAGAGTGGGATCTTTGCTCGCGGTCGACAGTAACTGGGCACATTTGCTGCCGTGTGACCGAGCCGGCAGTTCAGCGGTCTGGAAATGGACTATAGCTCAACGTATATCGCAGAGAGATGCCACGAACATGCGGGGGCACTGGCGGATGATGTGGCGTTAGGTGGTCGATTTGTGGTGCAATGTGGTGCTGTCTCCACGCAGAAAAGCAAATGTACCGATTTTCCGCTAGATGAGGTCACGAGGCCGGAATCATGACCTCTGCATGGGGTGATGTGTGGCATATGTATAGGATATGATAGGTATAGGCGTCGCATGTTGATAGAGGAGCAACAGCAAGACAAGAAGAGTCGGTAAACATATTGTAGGCAATACTTTTACTGTGGTACTCTGCTTGAAAACAGAAAATGCAGACTGCCTCACACAAGGTCCCTATACCTTACTGTCGGGAGTTTTCATAAAGATTGACGTACATTCACAAAGTTACTAGAATGAGTACATACTAATTTAGCATGTCAAAGTGCTGCCACTAGCCACTTCATTTTATTAAAGTACGTTATTGATAAAGTTTGACTATTGTGTAGCATTTCATCAAATACAAGTATGCACCCGTGACCATCCCACGACCATAAAAACAAAACAAAAACATCAAACATCGTACACGCAGTCACGCGCACAAGCGCAGCTCGTCGGTCCTTACCGTAGACGTTGAGTCGAGCTGCGTGCCTCACAGTGCCGGCCGCATTGGAGGCAGCGCACTCGTACAGGCCTCCCTCGGCCGGGGTCACCCGGCTCATGTTGAGGTGACTGAGAACGTCACCACGGTGCACAGTCTGACCGGGCACATACCTGTCAGAGGTCACAGTGACGTCAGAGGTCACCGGGTCACGGAGGTCAGTCGGAGCGGAGTTATGGACAGGTCGGCTCTGAGGAAAAGGTGGCTGTGAATTGTAATGTGCTGAAAACGGTGATAGATGAGAACTAGGACGTCGTCAGCTGTTGTCACTTTGATAGCATTCGGTGTGGCCGGCTGCCCGATAGCATAAATCCACAGCAAATACAGCGAAGGTAAACGATCCGTAGCGTTACATGTTCATTCATTAGTTTCAATATGGTTTATTTTTTGTATTGTTAACCATCTACTGATTTATCTAATATAACTTTTCTGTTATCACCTTTCTGGCTAGAATGCGTCTATCTGCTCCAGCACAGAAATTCACTGCAAGGTTTGGTGGATGGAGTTCGATGATATATGATAAATAAACCATTTATGTGAAGAACGCAAATAGATGGGAGGAAGACGCGGGTCGACTTCGCGCCAGAAGCACATCAAGCGATGGCGAGGCATCTGTTTTCCTTCTGTTGATCGAATATGCCTTCCATTATGCAAAGTCGCCTTGGGGCGGCGGCTCCATCAGAAAAAGGCGGCCATCCGTCAAGTCTAATCTGGACGTGTCGTGTTATCATAGGGCGGCGGGAGAGAAATGGTCCGCTGTTTGAGGAACAGGTGCCGAACTGCGCCCGGCGCCGGGCGGGGGGTGTCAGGCGCTCCCCAACAGACCGGCTCACAGGTCCGGGTGGTCGCTCATATCGACTGAGGGCAATGGGCGCGATGGGGAAGTAATTCTCGTGTAAGTAGATTATGCACTCGGTGCGATTGAGCTCGCTGATGGGTGCGGTATCAGGATTGCTCGGTGAACACATAAACGTCGCCATAGATAGTTGCTGGCAAGGTTTATCGTCATTTTCAATTCGCTTTAGAGCTTCATGGAAATGATTATAAGGAACTTCATGTTATTGGAATGCATGCAACCTTCGCGATTGAATGTTAGATATACTTAATGAAGTTGCATGTAAAAGCCTAGCTCAACTTCTTCGCCAGTCAGTTTACTCCGAGTGGCATTCTTCCATTACAGTTTTCTTCGAAATGACGCATAACCTAATTGAAAAGCTGTCGTTTAGCCTGCTTGCAAGTTTCTGTGAACGTAAACGTGCTCGGCTTTACCGATTGGCGTATGAGCTGGAAATTGCCTGCACGGTATATGTTGACAAATACACTCAGATTTTTCATTCATCCAATGGTAAAGCTCTCAGAGCTTATCTGAGCATCACGAACATAGCGGCCGGCTGCCACAAACGACCCGGCATTGCTGGTCAGCTGATATTGCTCTCACTAGATGTCACTACCTGCGAGCGCCTGAGATCATACTGCACCGCAATGCTCTACAAATCCGGCGTCCGGGCAATAATGAATTGAAATGAGTGCTGGTTTGCAGCTGCTGGGAGCATTCTTGACAGCGCTGTAGCGCAGTTCCGGCTCAGCGATGGAACTATTTGTTTAATTCTTGTTTGAGTACGGTTTACAGTGAAATATGAACTAAACAAGTTGTGAACATTGTAGGAGAACTTCATACCGTGCAATCAGCGTATGATTGATGCATCAGGGCATCGAATACAATGTAGACCTCGAGAAAAAAGTCACTATGCTTAAGAGTTGAATTCGCAGCAATAAAACTCAATTTTCCGCCGTTTATTCATGTTCTTGGTAAGCTGTTTAATTGCATGAAGAATGAAGACCATTTTGTTTTCCTTTCACGTATTCACAATCCTTTATTTGAAAAGCTTTTAAGTAGAACACTAATAGCTTAGCTCGTATCTTTCTGCAAAACGGAGAGTAAGTATGTCAAATAATATAATAATCTATAAATTGCAGATGAATATTTTAATGGATGCAGCCATGTAATGCTTTGCGGTAGCTCTTGGTCATAACATTAATATTTGCACTCGACTGTTGACTTTGAAGCTAAATGCGATCGATTAAGTAATTGATTATGTAAAAGTTCGTGTGCTCAACTTACCCAGACCCGTCCTGCAATACCAACAACGTCCACGCCAGGCCAAGATCACACGGTTCATGTTGCGTTACAAATGAGAATACCATGACTCTAAACTGAATTATCCAGTCTCCAATTGATCGCACGGTTCACCGAAATGTTACCATGCAGCATCAATGAGCAAGGAGAATCATAACATCACTTGGCATGTCTAACAAGCGGCAGCGCCGGATTTTGTTACGTAACACTTGTAACTTCTGTTGCGGGAAGCCGGAAGTCGACCGCTTTTGTAGGTATATACTGTCGGCTGTCGTGGCCTCTGGTCTTGGTAAGTGGCTGCCGTGACCTTTGGTATCCAAATCCCACGATCGTAACTTTTAGATTTGGGAATCTCTGTGGTTCCAAGCACAACAGGTGATCTCTAACCTAGCGTTTCCTTTTGTTATGATCCATCGTGTATGCTATAACGTTTATTGGTATTTGTGACCTATTACCTGACCTCTCAGTCATCCACTAATTCATCTCCTGAAGTCTGCAATCATTCCTATCGCCATGGACCTCTGCCAATTGAAATCATTCATCTCTGACCTCCGACCTGAGGTCATCTGTCACTCCCGCCGTCCCCAGCCCGGTCTGACCTGGGGTTGTCGGGCAGCGGCCGTCCGTCCAGGAACCAGGTGATTTGCGGCGTCGGCGAGCCGCGAGCAGAGCACGACAGGCTGGTGGGCCGGCCACTGTCCGTGGTCTGCTTCATAAATGATGACGTCAGCACGGGCGGCGTATCTGGCGGCAGCGGTCGCCGGCCCGGTCAGAGTGCAGTATTCATGGACGGGCCGGCTCGCAGACAGGTGCACTTTTTGCCGGCGGGTCAGAGAAAGGTCGGGTGAGAGTGATGATCGATGATATAGGCTGTTCCTGACCTTCAACCTGATGAGCAGGGTGATGGCATGAGTGTTTTTGCGTGATTCATGAACATTTCTGCTAGTAATTCCGTTAATGATGATTAAATTTGAATTGGAAAATGCAAGCAAATAACTAGGGTATGCTGCAAGTTAAATGAGCACAATCAGCTTCATTATCAGTGACAAGTGAGCAATCAACTTGACGTCAGACCACATTGTCTAAATGACCTTCTGTCAGCCATCCCCATCGACGACGGTCGGCAACAGACCCCGTTATTCTGTAAGAAGTGGTGTGTTTGTGTAAGGCTGACAGCAAGGTGCAGTGAGTACCTATAGTGTTGTCACTTGCCAGCGGTACTCGGTATAGTGCTGCCACTTGTCAGCGGTATTCGGTATAGTGCTGACATTAGTCAGTGGCACTCGGTATAGTGCTGACATTAGTCAGCGGCAGGGTTGTATACCAATCAAGTCGATTGAATTGATTGATTTGTTTCAACGCGTATTTTGAGTTGATTGGATTGAGTCGATTGACTTTTCGAGATGACTGGTTGACTGACTCGTTTGACTTTAGCGACTGGTTGACTGATTTGATTCCTGAAAATTAGAGTGACTCGTATGATTGAGTCGATTGAAAGGAGAGTTCAAATAACTTTTAGTTGACGAAAAATAATGACACCAATTGATGACATCAAAGATCACAAAACTACACTGAAAACTGCTTGTCATCACAACTGCAATATGGGGTAGATGGCCAAATAAAGAACAGGGCCTAAACATGAACAGCCAACTTTGACTTTCAACTGCAATAACTGCACCAATCCTGGTGATAGAACCTGGCGATGCACCTACCTACCTTTCTGCACTCAGCAGGAAACGTTTTTTTTTCTAATCCAGATGATAAAGTGCAAGGCCCTATATACTAATAAAGTGTGATTAATTAATAATTCACATCTCCACATCTCCTCAGAAACAACCCACTGAACTCGGGCTCTGGTATTAACTGGATAATTCGCCAGCTGACGCCGTATGGTGGCGCTAGTGGAGCAGCACCATATGACGTCAGCAGAAAACACTGTGAGCAGCTATGAAATGGGAGCGAGCACCACGGAAATATCGAAAGGTGATGGACATGTACTGACTTTGGTCATTCAAGTACCACCAACACCATACAAAAACCATATAATATCATCAAGACTGATTCTGGAATCGATTCGTTCAGATATTCAAAACACATGAAAAATGTTTGTTACGAAATTCTGAAACAGTATAAGGATTTTCTTGTTCCTTACTTTTACCTTGTGGAGTACTTTTACAATACCTTTTACTTGCTTTCTACTGCGCCCATCACTATCTGAGAATCTGGATTGCAACGCTGTAGGAAAACTTTTTTCCATTTGTCATTTCTTCCACTTTTGAGCAGTGATAATTTATTTGGTTTTATACGTTAAATAATGAAGACGGCTCCTAACTTTTTAGGGATCTGCAGTGGCCCAGAGAGCAAAATTAGATATTTTCTAGAAACTTGAGGCCACTATTTTCTTATATGCTAGATAATATACAAATATTGACATGTAAAGAATGATACGGGTATATAATTCTGCAGAAATATAAATTAAAAGTATTTAAAATTTTTCAACAACCTTTTTAAAATCTTCCATAATGACTTCTTGAAATACAAGGTGGAAGCAATTTCAGTTAACAATAAAGCAGAACAAGGCAGTACCTCGAGCTGCGATGATCCATAACCAATCGGCACCTGCAATTTGATTGATCTTCGAGATGTACCCTGCCTCTGTTCCCTGACTTTCCCTTTTCGTTGTACCGGGTGAAGTGAATATTCTGGGAATATTCTTCTGACAGTCAGTTTTTAGTCCTACATTATGTTGTCAATCAGATTTAATTGGTTCAAAAACCGTCGTAGTCCGTCTCATTCGCAGTCTACATCTCCACATGCGCACCCATCAAAATTTTCACTACGTATGTACTATGTACCCTGCAGCGTACCCTGATGAAAAATGTTTTGTTGAAATCAGAGACACTTCCCAAGGTAGGCCATAGTCCATGGCCATATATTTAAGTCAAAACAGATGAAACAGATAAACACAATTCCAATCATCAAGTCAACCAGCATCGACAATCTGCACATAAGTTCTAAACCTATTGCAAGACTACTTTGTATTCAAACTTTGTATTGCAGAAGGGTGGAAGCTGCATGGAATTATGCGACAATTTCAGCGTGCATCCACGCTCGAAAGAGCAGGGTTAATTGTAACAATGTCAATGCCATAACAATAACGTAATTTTAGGTGTTGTGATTCGGTTGTCTCTTGTCTGTGCTGGCCATTGCGCGGGCGGTCCAGCGGCGGAACTCGGCTTCGCCGCCGTGGCGCGCTGGCAGTTGCTTCTTCTTCTTCTTCTGCATCCCATCGCCAACCCGCTCAGGGGGGCGGCGGCGCAGGCGGGTCGAGCGGCGGCTCGGTCCGCCCAACATTCTCGATGAAGGTGACGACCTTCGTCGCCGGGCCGCCGAGGACGTCGACCAGGCGAGGGTCGACACCCCAGCGGCGGCGGCGGGCCGCCTCATAGGCCGGACAATCGGTCAGTAGGTGCGCCGCGCTGTCGGGCTCCCCGCACGCGGGGCATTCGTCGTCAGCTGCCGGCCGCCGGGCCAATCTTGTGGAGCGTGTCACGGGTCAGCGGTGATGTGCCGGTCCTCAGCTGGGACAGCGTCACCGACCCCCAGCGCGCCAGGGAGTCGTGGCCAGGCGTGGGGTCCGGGTGCGGGTGGGCAGCGGTTGCCCTCTGTCGCGACAGCTCCCGGACATGGCGCGTGACGGCGGCCCGCGCGGTCGATCGGTGCGCTGTCTTGGTCGCCCGCCGTGGCCTCGCCAGCTGCAGGCGGTCGGCGGTTTCATTGCCGTCCAGCCCGGCATGGCCTGGCACCCACTGGAGCACCGTCTCGGTGCCGTTCTCGGCGAGGGTGCTCAGCACTCAGCAGCCTCCACACCTCGGCGGCCAGGGCCATGGTCTGGTTAGCTGGGCCGCGGCCGAGTAGTTGGAGCCCAGACCTTGAGTCGGTGAGGAAGCGGACCGACTTGGTCGATGCCAACTCCCCGCCCCCAGGCCGGCCACAGCCGCGAACGCCTCGCGCATGGCGGTCAGTTCTGCTCTTAGGCTGGAGCAGACCGCCCCTGCAGGAGCGCGCACGGTCTCTTCTCTGTTGAGGTGGTGGAACTGGATCAGCGCCTGCGCCGCCCTGTTCCGTCCCGCCGCGAGCCGAGCCGTCCGACCAGATAGTGACGTCCGGCTGCGGGAGCTCTGCAATGGCTCGCAGGGCAGCTTCCCTGCGGACTCCAGGCGGTTCCGACCGGCGGGTGGCCACGGGCAGGTCCACCCTGAAGGTGATGCCGCCGCGGTGGCCCAGCCATGGCGGGTCGCAGCTGTAGAACGCCGAACCTGTAACACAATAGAATTGCAATTGTAACAAAGACTTGCATGGTCAGCACACATCTGCAGTGACTGTCATCCCAAGTTGGTATGAATTGGAACAAAGTTGGGTCATGGTAGCAGACGTAGCACAAGCTGTTGTGATATGCCATACCGTAGGACTAGGTCGTAGGTTGTAAATTTTAGGTTTAAGGCTGTAGGTTGTAGGTCAGGTTAGGTAAGGTTTGGTTAGAAAGACCCATTCTCGTGCATTGGGCAGCTTGTGCTATATCTACCTTACCAATACCCAATTTGAATTCCCAAAATTGATGGCAAACAGGCTTTTTGTATAACAAGTGTGGTTAATTGTTCTAATCCCCCTGCAATGTGATGGTAACTGCTTTTCTACAATCACAATATTTGAATTCATATAGGTAGGTGTTTACATGTTCAGAAAATGATACAAAATATGACACAATTATAGCTGCAACTGGATAGTGGATACCAACCTCAACTAAAAGTTTCTGCAGCCTTATAACCTAACAAATGACTAAATTGCCAAAATAAATCCCTTAGTACAATAATAGCTTGACTCTAAAATAACAGAACTTTTGCATGCAGACGCTGGAATGTGGAGGGTTTATGAAAAGTAACAAAAATAAACATTCACTAATATCAATATGTTGTTATAAATTTCATATGTAGCATAAGCGCCAATACTGCCTTCATTTACAATTTTGCTACTGTTTTCCACTCACAAACGTTGCCCTCCGTGGACAGCAGCAGCAGCAGTGAAACGTCACCCGTGGTGTGACATCATCACCCATGACGTAATGGAAATCCAGTTGTTACCAAGGCCCCTGAACTCTATAAATATCTGAAACCCCTACAAAAATAACTGAAACAAAAGCGCCGTTTTCGTCTCGCTATTTACGTTTACGTGCCTAATTAATAGCTAATTTGCTGCATTGTTTAATTTGCAGCAGAACGTTTGTTGATCCTTTTCTCCTGAGAGCCTAAGCATAACATATTTAATATATTTCATTTTCCTTGAAATATTTTACCGAATATTATTAAGTGGTTTTATTTCAAATAAAATAATAACTAAAACGAAATTGGTGTTGTATAACCGATTTATTTTATGATGATCTACCATACTACATGATAATCAATGACGTCATCTTACCAAAAAATCAAAAGACGTAGAATAAGGATTTATAAAAGCTTAGCATACTTATTGGCAAAACGTTTTCATGCAGTCGCACCGTGCCGTTTTCTCGCGTTTTAATTTTCCTCGTTCCCACTTCCTTTGTCCTTAACTTATACTGTGGTTCCAGAGTTCCTGTCCTCTCCATTTCCTTTTAAATATATTTTTTAACCCTCATCCCTATCCCCCAGTCCTAACAGTTTGTATTGCAAAAAACAGTTTGTATCAAATTGTATTGCAATAAAATTCAAACAAATGTTTTGAATTCTTCACATAGGTACCTAACATTGACATGCCACGTCCAGAGTCGTGGACCGCTAAATACTTCAAATCTCTTCCTTCCCAATCTGACAACATCCCACGTCTCAAATGCACATTGTGTGGAAAGATTTTTCAGGCTGCCCGTCAGTCTCTGTCTAACCAAAACCGTCACATACAGGTAAGATATTTATTTTTATTTCCCTATGGTTAATATGTTATTGATGCATATAATCCATTGAAATAGACATGGTGTAGGGTAAATGGCCAAATCACGAACACTGCCAAAATCCGAGCAGCCAACTTTCAACTGCAATATCTGATATTTAGTGTAAATGGAGTTGGAATATGGCCAAAATTAAATTGACAACTTTTAGGTGAAAGGTGGTGATTTGGGTTAAGGGGCAAGTCAACTACTGGGTTATTTTGCACCCATTAAATGAAACTTCTGCTCCAACTCTACCCATTGAACCTCAATATCATGATCCACCTGTCCATCACTAGGTATCCTTCCTTATTACATAGAAACTTTGAATGGCATGGCAATTTATAATTTTAAATGACAATATTTTTATGTTTCTTCTGTAGGTAGGTAGGTAGGTAGGTACACCAGACTGCTATGGACACTTTTCCAAGTTGGTGGGCAAAAAACCTAATGTATGTCTTGGTTTGAGTCGTTTGATTGAGTTGATTGATTCCTTTCATTGTCGCGTTTGAGTCGATTGAATCAATTCCCGAAAACTGCTCTGACTTGATTGATTTGATTGGTTTCCCAAATTTGTCGTGATTGAATTGATTGCTATTGACTGAGTCGTATACAACCCTGGTCAGCGGTACTCGGTATAGTGCTGCCACTTGCCAGCGGTACTCGATATAGTGCTGCCACTTGTCAGCGGTATTCGGTATAGTGCTGACATTAGTCAGCGGCACTCGGTACTCACTCCCAACGGAGATGGCCGCCACGGCCTGGGCCTCCTCTCGCAGAGTTCCGTCGGCACCGTTCCCCACCAGGCACTGGTAAACGCCGGCGTGCTCGGGCCGTAGTCGCTCCACGCGCCACACCGACCCGTCCGCACTCAGGTCAGAGGTCAGCGGCCTCGTGTCCTTGAGCCATGTCACCGGTCCGTGAGGCCCCCTGCGGAACAACAGATCGATATCAGATAAAGTCCAGGGCGGATATTCCTAATGTAAGTACATACATACGTATTTACGTAATCTACGTGATTTACGTGGTCTATATCGTGATCTATGTATCTACGTGGCTCTGTTTATTGATTTTTTGCTCGCCTTGTACCTGGTATAGTGCACACTTTTCATAATCATGTCATAGTATACCATTGCTCTGACCGGAGCATTGGACATTCATCATTTGTGCAATCATATTATACCACCATAAATGCATGCTCCACTACCAATTCCTTCCAGTGTCTAGAACTGGTGATATCTGCGGGAAATCCCGTCCTCGAAAATGCGGAACTGCACATTGATTGGAGATCCAGTTCTTTCGCACTTGCACGTTTCAGACGCAAAACTGCGCATTGTTAACATCTGAAACATTTCACAGGGAAATACCGATGCTGCTAAATGAATGAAAACCCCTCACGAATGTAGCGACAGGCTTCTGACACCTGCACCGCCCTGACGAGCGCGGATGTCTGCAGTTTTCCAGTACGGGCCACTGACGATCAATCGTGAACGTTATCGTGCTGTCACCGACGTGTTGAGCACCTAGGACATACAGCCTCTTTCGGCGCAAAATGACGCGATAATAAGGCAGTTATAAGCACCACCTAAGCGTGGTACTGCTATGCAACGGTCGATCGAAGCATGTGCACTGTAAGCAGCTTATGGATAGTCAGTACAGTGCAGTGGTGCTTGTAGCTATTTAACATGGAATATACGGCCAATGTTGCTGCAATGTAATAAAATTTGATTATTTTTGGGTGATGCTTTTATAAAACCCCACACAAATTGTCCTGTGTCAAGGACTAAAGCATTTGCCTGATAGGGCTATGGGACTTTGTGATGTGCCATTTTCATGTACCTAAGAACAGGTTTCGATAGCCAAAAATCAATACAATGACGCCTGGATTGCGATACATGAAATGCAGCTC
Source organism: Amphibalanus amphitrite (assembly GCF_019059575.1). NCBI lineage: Eukaryota > Metazoa > Arthropoda > Thecostraca > Balanomorpha > Balanidae > Amphibalanus > Amphibalanus amphitrite. The sequence continues at coordinate 24,810 of NW_024883096.1, read as the reverse complement.
AGCCTACGGATTGTGCGGCCAGCACCGTCTGAATAGGGCGCTATTCGGTCTACTACTCGGAATGGCCTGAGCTGCAACAGCTGTGACCTGAACAATATGTAGCTGCTATGGCTTTGCAATGACACCATGCACCGGTATAGAAGGTGTCTTTGTATGATACACGAAGCAGTTATGGTGTATCTTGCGATTGAACTGTGGGTCATGGCGCAGCTGTGACCGCAACATTTGATTTTATTGCATTGTTTACCCCGTAGATGTATATTTTAATTACGATATATTCCTTAAATTCCGTTTCAAACTTTCTTGAATACGCCATTTGCATCGATTGAACCTCGCATTCACATGACATAAAGCTGTTACACTGAAGAATATATTGACCGTCAATCAAAGTACAATGTTCCAGCCAAGATTCTTACGTTCCAGCTATGCAGTGAGGCCATTTTAGTCGCAGGATGTTGTGACAAGCTGAAGGTACCGCCGGAAGGGTCGCTCTAACCCACAGTTTGCCCGGGTACCGACGCTGCTCTATGTAATTCACCCGCCCAACTCCCAAACGATGTGAACGAGACAGCGGGGTCGCGGCCGCGACAAAGTTTGCCCGGACTGCATGACGGGAGACAACTTTGTCAGCCGGGACTCGGGAGGTACGAGCCATTGATGAGGCATTGTCCTCGCATTAGCCCAGCGCCTAATGAAGTAGCTGGCTCCTCACCATGCCAAATATCCGGCCGACTGTGCTTATCTAATTTAGTGGCGCACTTAATTCGGCGCAGAGCTGCTGCAGCCAGGCCAATTTCTGGCGGCAGGAAAGGAATATTATCCGAGCGTAAATGACAAGAGAGTACCATTGCCCCTGAGCACCACTTTGTAGCTGCACCGTAGCAAATAATTGAGTTGGCAACACAAAACAAGAGCCAGAGCGAGGAAAGCAGACTCGTGTTACTTTTCGGCTAAGCAGCATATGTTTTGCGCTCGGTGTTTTACACCGCATTGAGTTTTCCATCTAATTTACTTAGGTGTGTCTAATTAATCTTGACATGGCAAGTGAATAGTTTTCAGAAAAAGCGATCTAGTAACGCATGAGTTTCTAGCATCCGTTTCCGAAACAATTAGGTGCTGATGCAACCATTCAATTTATGTCGTTAGAAAATCGCCTTCTCGTGGATGCAAAAAAACGAAAAGGAAACTATCGCTCACCAGAGAAAAGTAACTTAGAAAACATTTCATTGTAGGTATTGTTTATTTCCTAATTACAGTCTTCGTTCAGTAGGTATGCGTTGCTGGATAGGTGTAAGGTGAATAAAAATAATGAGCTAACATAAGCCAAGCTAACAGCTGCAGTTGTCTTAACAATTCTTACTGGTATTTTTTAACTTTTTTACGAGCGAGCGAGCGCAGCGAGCGAGCGAGTTCATACTGAATTAAGGGAAAATCCTGAGTATGAGCGGCCGGCCGGCCGTGGGGACGCTCTTCAAAAGCTAATATCTTAGGAACGGGACATCCGATTGACAAGCGGTCTTCTTTACTGAATGTCACTTGGAGGTAAAAGTTCTGTGGTGTGATGGCCACCATGCGTTCTTGCCAACCACCGCACGTGGCGCGTGGTAAAGTTGGACATTTTTTAAGAACCCCCAAAATTGTAACCTCAATAACGGCACAACGGTTGGGCCGATTGAATTGAAACTCGGTACACAGTTAGGTCTCCATCAGATAATTCATCTGCATGTGTTAGGGTTGGGGTGCTACTGCACGTGCGCACGTGCAGGGGGCGTTTCCAGATCTCGAGAACGGCTGGGCCGATTGCGCTCAAATTTGGTACAGGGTTGGGGACCGGTTAGCAGGGTGCCGTGCAAAAGTCATTTTGGACCCCGTTTGCACGTGCGCACGTGCAGAATGCCGCTTCCAGATCTCAGGAACGGCTGGCCCGATTGCGTTCAAATTTGGCACACCGCTAGCGACCAGTTAGAAGGGTGCTTTCCACAAGCCCGTTGGAAGTACCCTCTCGCCCTTCCGCGTGTGCAGGGCTCACTATCTCGCTCGCTCGTTCTTCGCCCAAAAGGCGTTTTACTGGTTCACTTCCATAGATGTTCTCACCCGTGCACTGAACAGGTGAGTTTGGCCTCTGCTCCGACATCCACTGTGGCGTGGTTCGGGGTCAAGGTCACGTGCAGGGGCGAGATGACCTTGACGGTGACCTTGACCTCGGAGGGCCCGTGGACGTTGGCGGCGCGGCACAGGTAGGCTCCCGAGTCGCGCCGCTGGGCAGGCTTCAGCGTCAGCACGGGGCCGTGCTGCACGGCTGTCACGGAGAGGCCGTCTTCAGAGACCTTCATCCACCTAGCCGGGAAAAACACACGGGGTATAGTGAGAGAAGGGAGCAGGAAACATAGGTACTGCAAGCCGCAAGGGCACACACATCACATATTCAGTCGAAACATAAACAAGATCAGTGCATTTATTTTCTAGCATCGAGCATAGATAAAAAAAAACAGTTTGATGGTAGAATGGCATCGTTTTGCCCACATTTATGTCATATTGGACTTTCTGGCTCGGTCGAACCGTCGAACCGAACACAATTCATTCTAATATCCTAAAAATATAAAACGTGTTCAATTGTCCATGCTGTTAGCACGAAGACGGTCCTCTCTAAGACTCGTTCTAATTGGGCGAGCAGCGCCGACGCATCAGCTCATATCACCGCCCACTGGCTGAGATATCGTGCGGTGTCGGCAGCACGAGCTCCCGATCTGACTAAACCCCCCATCGGCTGGGTCTGAGGAGGCCACCAATTGGCAATCAGGGCCGCACCCTCGAAATACGCCCCGAAAGAGCACCGTCAGCTGATTCGCTGCTCGGTCTGACGCCGGACCAGCGTTCTCCCCCTCAGCGATACTCGGTGAGGCATGAGAGACTCTCTCAGAGCCTGTCCGGCTGATCAGGGGCGGAGCGGACGAGCCGTGGAGTTCCGTGTCCTGCCACACACCCTTCGTGCTGTTGCCATCGTCAAGCATTCCCTCTGACGGTCAGTCTAGCTAGACTGGGGACCGCCACTGACCGGTATGGCATCCCCGTCCCCTATCGGCCCTAGGGGGTGCTACCATGTCTGCCCTGGAGAGGTCGTTGCCTCTCTCCCTCCCTGGGGGCGGCGTGACGACAGATTGGCCCCCAGGCGGTGCTAGGGCCACTGCGGAGAGACAATGGGACGCGTCGACCGGGCCACTGAAGGCGATATTGGCCGGTGGAGGCGGACGGGAGAGCTGGGAGAGGTGGAGAGAGGACAGGAGTGCTGGGAGAGAGCGAGAGAGAGAGGGGCGGAGAGAGAGAGAGGGGCGGAGAGAGAGAGAGAGAGAGAGAGAGAGAGAGAGAGAGAGAGAGAGAGAGAGAGAGAGAGAGAGAGCAGATGAGGTGAGGCAGAGGTAGGAGGGCGCAGGGGAGAGGAGCACCGTAGACAGAGTGGCGTGTGCACCAGGTAAGTACCAAACTGACGTCGCAGCGCCAAAACCGTCCCCCACCAGTACCGACCGGACGGTGTGAGATGAGCGCTATCCAGCGTCGCATTGATGAGTTATGAGCGTTCAGGGATTCAGGCCGGCCGAGATTGCGCCGTCAGTCGACATGTCGGACGAAATTGCACAGGCAAAGAGAGCTCCAGAGTCATTTGTAGGTGAACGATTGGGGAAATGACATGGCTGACAGGTCAAATAAGTCTGTCTGTGCTCCGATAATACAGAGACGAGATTCAAAGGGACGCAATGTTGCAAGGAAAATACAAGCTTATATGGAACAGGATGCTATTCGACTTTGATGAAACAGCCTGTGTGTGCTGCTTATCATTTTTTTTTTCTTCAAGAAATAGCTTTGAATAGTGGCAATCGAAAGATAGGTACTTGAAGCTTATGTCAATGCTGAAAGCTTAGCGAGTGGCTATTATCAAAGAATGGTGTGCATTTTATAAAAATAGCATAATTGAATTAGGTATTCGCAAAATTAATCAATCAATCAATCAATCAAATACCAAATCACATAAACAATCAACGAACTATGTCAGCATCAAGATTCAAGAACAATTATCTGCCATCCATCAAACATTCATACAATGTCATACGCCCATCCCAGCTCGACACATACCGAACATCCGCCGGCGGCTGTGACGATACCACGCAGGGCACCACCAGCGTGTCACCCTCTCTGACGGCCTCTTCTCTCCTCAGAACGGCGACCTGGGGCGCATCAGGCGGCGGTCGATCTGCCGGACGGTCAGGGAGCGCCAGAAACCGTTAGAAACGAGCACCTACTCTTGGTCAGGGAGCGCCAGAAGCCGTTAGAAACGAGCACTCATGTTTTGTAAGTGAGGGTCAGGGTGAAAATGTAGAGTTATGTGCATAAACGCCTACGCAATGCGCAGTATGAAAAGTTAATTTCATTGTAGAAAAGGTTTGCACATGAAGGGCGATGGAAATGTTAGCTCATATTATGCTCAGCTCAGTTAGAAGTTCGACTGTCAAATGCTCCGTCAACCCTACCATAGAATGTCAACCAGACACAATGGCGAATACAGGAGCCACTTTCAGCGGTGGAATGGCTCCGCCAATCTTCTGTCCATGTCAAACGACTCCTAACGTCCGCGCTCACGACGGGCCGCCCCGCCCACCCCCGTTCCAACAGACACTGACTGGAACGGATAGTAACCCTCGCCCAGCCCACCCCTCCTGTACACGTGGTCCACATCGCCCACGTGTTGGAGCGCCACGTGCCCTCGGGGAGTTGATGATGCATAAGTTGGCACGTGGCTGTCAATAACCGACCCGGAGGGGTTCCAGCAGTGCCGTGTTAGAAGAAACGGCGCCACCCGCCTCCGGGAACCCGGCGCCTATGTTGAGAGTGCAGCCCGTCGTCCTCCAATGCTGATAGGTACCGCGCACTGCACTGAGCAAAAATAAATAACACTGGCGCCCGTCAGCACGTATTGTCGCATGCAATAAGAAACAAAGCGAAGGAAAAAAGCAAACACGTATTGCAAGCGCAATCTCAATCACAATAGTCTTTTCCCGAACAGAGATTGAAATACTCAGCCTTGCATCGAATCAAAAGCGGGAAACGGCCTGCAATATGAAGTCAATCTTACCTACAGACGAAACACATTCTACTTATCCACGCGAGTGAGCAAAATAAAGAGTGAAAAGAATCACAGTCAACCATGCATCAACAAGGAACACCCATTTTATTCCAATCTACATAAATACGTTCTTCGATGACAGCTATAAAAGCTGAATTACTTCTGAGTAAAGAATGTGAGATCCTAATTCTTCCTCTCACGCAACGTTTAGAAATACGAGCTCAGTTATTACACTCATCAGCGCTATAATCATTGTTCAGGGCCAGGCTCGGGGCAGCAAATCTGAAAGGAAATTGGCCTGTTACAGATGAGTTCGTATCGACATCCACTGACAAATTACACATCGACCTGGCCTGGGACCGACACCGAAATTCGTCGGCACCACCGACTGGCTAGCTAATTACGATATTGGTTTTGTATTGCCCAATGCACTCGCATGATGGCTGTTTATTTGCACCATTGGCATCCAAGACAAAGTGAAATCGGATTCAGGGGAGTGAAGTAAATTACGTTAATAGGCTTACAGAAATCGGGTATTGTCGGCGGGCTGTTTCCGATGAATGAGATAATAACTCAGAAGCAAATTACCATCCGTTGCAGCAGGAGTACACGTAGGATAGTTTCGTGATTAGTCTCAACAACTATCATCAGTAAAGATTCTAATGATCAAACGATCCACCCACCTCTCGGAATTTCGTTCATTAAAAAAAAAAATCGACATAGAATGCAGCAAACGAGCAACTGTAACAAAGACCCGTATTGTATTCCCTACAGTAGTCGTCGGTATATCGATCTAGCGTTCCGGGCGGTTCTGGCAGGAGCACACTGCCACTCATGTCTCCATCCGTGCCATGACCTTCTCCTGAAACCTTTCCACAGCGCGGCGGACCGTGGCGGAGTCCAGGGTCAACCGGTCCCCCGGGGTCGGCGTGGAGGCGGGGTAGGACGGTAGCAACGATCGGGTCGGGTCTGTTCGGGACATAGTCGAGTCGAGGTGGGCCGAGTCTGTCTGGGGTTTGGTCAGGGACTGAGTCTGGTCGAGTCGGGCTGACTTTCGTCATGTCAAGTGAAGCGAGACTGGGTCGGACCATGTTTGGTCCGGTCGGGTCCAATCGAGGCAGCTCTGCAAGGCCAGGTATAGTTGGGTCGTATCTGATATGATCTGATTGTCCAGTCTGGTCGAGTCAGTTCCTCACCTCGTATGACCATCTTGGTCGTTGTGCTGGTGTTCCCGCCCCTGTTGTGTGGGGTGTGCCGGTGTTTGCCCGAGTAGGCTCCCTGGAGATGCCACTGCCATGTCCTGCTCTCCGGCGGTCGGCCGGCGGGCTGAGTTCCTAGTCCTTTGGTGGGCACTTGGAGTCGGACGCCAATACACGCTGGAACGCTACGGTTGCGTCTCACAGTCGTGTTGGGACTGATCCGCGTCAGATGGGAACGGGTCTGGTCAGGTCTGGTCAGTGGTCAGCCCGGGTCTGGTCTGGTCGGGTCTGGCCAGGTCTCCGTCAGCTCCTCACCTCGTATGACCACCTTGGCTGCGTTGGAGCTGAGCCGCGTTTGTCCAGTGACCGTGTTGACCACTCGACACCGGAACGTGTGTCCCTGGTCGGCCTCTGGGGCGCGCAGCAGCAGCTCACCGCTCGGCAACATCACATACCGACCGTCTGTGGAAGAGAGCCCCTTCGTCAGGACCACCCGATATGAATCCACAGGCTAGTGGTACTCTGTGGACTGACACCAGACGCTGAATCTACACTCTGCAGTCCACTGATATATGTGGAGAGCAACCTGTCACATAGTCGCCAGGTGCAGGGCATCTGGACCGCTCTAACAGGCTCCAGTGGCATTTGCGGAGACTGGCTAACGCTCCCAGAGCCCGGTTTGATAAGTGGGCTCGGCCCCGGAGCCTCCAGAGCTCTCGGTTGACATTCTGAATCCGCCGGCTGGCGGGTGCATAAACCCGGCAGTGTCGGTGGCCGTTGACAGCCAGTGTCATCTCGGACGGAGCATGAGACGACAGCGGCTGGTCGCGAAAGGTCCGCCCCAGTGCCGGTGAAGGGTGGCGTCAAACAGATGGGATGACGGCTCGGCTCATATTGAATGGCGAGAGCATGGTGAGATGGAAAGGTTGTAATAGTAGGTGAGACGTTATACTATGCGAATGCATTATTATGATTGAAGTGTAGATGTGCAGATTCGAACAATGATTATGGCAAGGAAAATAAATAGTGCAATGTAAAACATAAGCATACCTTCGATAAATGAATTGGCTCATGAATCAATGTTACTTGCATGCGATTAGAACATCAGGACGTACTAGGCATGCGTATAAAGGAGCATTTTGCAGGGCGCTAGAATAAGAATTTATGTTTTGTTTTGCTTTCTAGCGCGGAGCCGGTACAGTTATGTATGTAAGTACACCATTTTTCTTTAGTCATTTGACACGTAAAAAAAACTAACCATTTTCGTCTTACAAAAAGCATTGACATCACAGGATGTGCGATGCGTAGGTATACGTATCACCTTCTCCACCGGTCCTCAGCATGAAGTTTGCCATGTCCATCCAGCTCCAGCATTCTACATTGTAAAACTAGCACAGAGGAAATTCCCAATCCCTCTCGGACACTCTCACACATTCTACAAGCAAACCGGTCAAACTGACCTGTGTCGTCGCTGGGATAGATGTTGAACTCGTCGTCACGCACCCACGAGGCCACGGTCACGTGACTAGTGACGTAGCTGGGCAGGTCACAGGTGAGAAGAGCTGGTCCGCCGGCCGAGGCGAAACTATCCCGAACCAGTAGCTCGTATGGACGGCTCAACACTGGTGGAGGGAGCAGGGTGAATCAGGCTTTAGCAGTCTGATAAGTGCTGAGTTGAATTATCATGTGATAAAAAAATTACGATGCCCTGAGTGAAACTACTGTTTTGAGAGAGAGAGAGAGAGAGAGAGAGAGAGAGAGAGAGAGAGAGAGAGAGGGGGGGAGGGAGGGAGGGATAGAGAGAGAGTGAGTGACTGATCGTTGGCAATAACATTAACCAGCGCATAAATACACGTATTTATGGGGTCATTATTTCTATCGCCACCGTACCAGCCGGGCTGTTTACCACCACTTTAGCAGCCGTAATAGTATTTCAGCGAAGCGGCGTCCACTGGCGGAAAGGCTCTCGGGGATGCTGTGTGCAGCACTGCAAACGCTCCGATCCAGATAAATGGACCTCTTCTTTACCACTCTTCGAAAGGAATGGCCCGGAGGAAATCTTCGCCCGAGCATGAAGAGGCGGTCAAAGTGATCTTAACTATGTTTAGCTTTTCCATTACGGAACTGTCGGAAAACACGGTGCTCGACTTCGGTGTGGCATTGATCCGACTGGCTTCTCTCTCCACTCGTGGCCCTGAGGCAGTTTTTTCGGTCGCTCTTAATGTGTCGGAGACAGACGCCGTCCCAAATATAAAGCCAGGTGGACTCATATTAACTATTCCCACTATAAATGATGCATATCAAAAGCGGCCAGATTTTTACTTGAACCATGATATGTAATCTCCTGAAAGAAAATCATTACACTCACACTCCTAAATTTTCAACAGCGCGAGCATCTCACCTGCCCAGATCCTGACGGGAAGGCTAATGATGGCTCCCGCGCTGTTGGACGCCATGCACCTCAGCTCAGTCCGATGGTAGTCCGGGTTGTACATGTCGCTCGTGAACGAGAAATACCTGCAATAAACGATGGAAGCCGTACTAAACGAGTTGTGCTCATTTACATGTTTGCTGAATTTTAGTCTAAGTAGAAAATTGATCTTGATCGGAATCTAACGCCTCTTCAACAAGTGGTTAGAATGCATACAAACGCAAAGCATTTTCATTCAGTCATTTTTTGACGAAGGGATGAAATATATGCTTTTTATTTACGAGAAAACTAGCCAATGTAAAATAAGCTCTGCAATAGCACAACTTAACTGATCCTTATACACAACGTCCCAGCCCAGAAAACTCCATCCGGAGACGTAAAATACACGTTTGAAACATATGAATGCCTCATAAGAAAATTATGTGCCTTCTTCAATTAACTGTCTTATATAAAATTATGGAGCAGTTTATGACCGATAGGCGATGAGTCCCTGGCATAAGCGCAATTCAAATATCCCCAAGCGCAAAAGACGAGCACATTGCTTGCCCGTTATGTTCGAACGCTCGTCCACGCGATAACCAGCGCGGCGGACTGGGCGCACCTGCCTGCGATGGTAGTCTGTACCGCCGAGCATCGTTGTCACGCGGCACAGCCTACCACCGCAGTTGTTATTGGCCGGCGATCGCCACAGCTATAGCCACTTAGCGAGAAGTGGAAAGCATCTCTTTTGTCGTATGAATTGAATTTCCCAGTGATGGTTAAGCACTATTGTATCTACATTCTAATAACTACGAAAACCACTAATTGTACACTTCGCAGATTTATCGTTGGGTGGCCCCATTCATAACACTTATCTAAATGGAAAGATTCTAGCCTGTTTCGTTGATCTCATTGTTGAAACAAGCTATTTTACGTCACTTTCTTTCATCTCACCAAAGCAACAAAGCTGACGAATGCAAACCCAGACGCATAACTTATTCACTCTCCGTTATTAATACTAGAACGTATATGTCTCCTGAAACATCATATCCAAGTGAATTCACACTTCACACGCACACACCAGAGACCGAGGCCATAACTCGAGCGCTGCTCTATTTCTCTGCATGAGCGTCAGTTTATGGGAGCGCAGCTCGGGCAGCCCGCAGAGTCGGTGTCCCGAGGGACCCAGGCCTCGTCCTGACCGGCTGCCCCTGCCAGCTGCAGCACGGCGGCCCGGTTCGACTGCAGGCACGCGCCGCCCAGGCGGCAGTGGCATAGCGGCTCCAATGAGCACCTGGCAAAGTTCTGACGCAAACGGGACGTTCCGCATGTATATGACGTCGTACAGCGCGGCAGTTGTTGCGGCAAACCACTTACAGACGAGTTAACTTTGCAGTTTGCAAAACGAAATTTCACAATTTGGCCATCATGATGGGATTCGTAATTTGATCCAATCACCCGATAGTTTGGGGGCATGTTTGGGAATAAACTTATCTCACTCTGCGGAATAACATTGTAATTCAGTTACGATCATCACCAGAGCAAATCGAGCAGCTACAGCTGCGCCCACGCTGCATTGGTGCTTTCTCAGACATTATATTTGCTACCAAAGTATCGCTCATCTATCACATTTGCCCGTAAGTTTAAATGATACCTAATGGAAGTATATTGCATGCATCAATAAAGGCACATCGATTGAAAAGCAGCTGCTAGCAAAAGATATGTTGATATTGGACTATATAACTCATCCGACAAAAAGGACATGATACACGAGGGACGGCACACCGACCTGATTTGCCCCCTGTCCACCACCCGTATTCCGGGTACAGAGGTCACTGGCCGACCATCGGCCGTGACCCAGCTCAGTGCAGGGGTGGGCGACCCGTCGGCGCGACATTCCAGCGCCACGCCCGTCTGTCGGTCGAACACCCCCGCGTCGCGTGCCGGCAGGGCCGTGAAGCTGGGCCCGACACCCTGGTCGACGCCTCGCTCCGGCTCGGCTGGGGGCACACGGAAGGAGGTCCGGTCAGTGCGTGGCAGGCGGGTGTTAGTCACGGCACACACGGCAGCTGCAGGGGTATCTACGAGGACCTGCTGAGTGCCGATGGACGGGTGAATAGGAACTGGATTCATGAAGATTACACAGAGGAAGAATATGTGCCTATCGAGTTGCAACGGCTTTGTGGAGTTCATAATTGGGTACCTACACAGAGACGGGCAGAGCGTTGGCATTTTCAATATGATTTCTGGAACAGTAGTCTCAAAATTTGGAACTAAATCGCATTCTACCCAGGAATGATAGAATTATTTGAATTTGCTTCGTGCAAGGCCACCTGACGTTCAAAGAGAACGACAGAAGTTCAAGATGTCTCCATTTCTGCGCGTGATATTTAAAGGTGCGGTTGAGGAGATGAGATATCGTATTGTGTTTTTGGTTCAGAGAATGCCCTGTTTTGAAGCTAACTTAGCCGCATTGCTTGGCTTTGGGTTTAGAAACTGAAATTAGCATGTGCTATAGGGAAAATGTTTTATAAAAAAGAAGGCTGCTTTTACGCAATTTGATTTACGCAACGTTACACTTAAAATCAGGGACGAATAAAATATAGTCATATAGAAAAGCTTTCTGGAAATACTGTTTGCATCACAGACACCATAGCTATTTACGTAGGCCTTCAACCTGCTTTAGTATCGTCATAACATTATAGGCTGGAGGCTCGTATCAGAAACTTGGTAAAAATATTGCAGAACTCAAAGCTGGTCTTCTGAAGAACCGTTCGATGCTTTCAGATATGTCTCGGAAGCTGAAATAATGCTTCCAACTTCCGCCCCAGTTTATGATACACTCACTGGCGTCGGTTGACTACAAACAACATCAACCTTCAGTGAAAGTCGAAAGAGAGTTTTCCGCATCCGTGATCCCATATTCTAACCCAGCAAGCAGTGTTGGTTACGTACAATATCCAATCTAGTCAAACTTTGATGTCTGATCTCACTACATGAGTGTCCCATTTCCTCTTCCGCCGGACGAGGACACGGTAGGTACAAGAACAATCCGTTCACTCCTAGTTCTCCCGTGACCAGTGCATTGGATGTAAATCGGCATTGATCATTGATCAGCCAGTCTTCTGAAGCATGGCTCGAGTTTTACATAATTGCTAAGAAGCCTTTATCATCAAAGTCATAGCTAAATAATGGTCTTTGATGTGTTCTGTCCTACTATGACACGCATATTTTATTCCTCGCAACCGCTTTTCGGTTGTCGATGGAAGTCTTATGCATGCTATTATCACTTGCATGGGCACAGCAGCGCGATATTAGCCGTTTTCACGACGGGCTATCCGGCGAATGCACCTAATTTGACCAAATCTGCACCATATCTTTTTTACAGTAAATATATTCATTTTATGAATTTATTTCAGTGTTGTAATCGATGATGCTCTCGGATAATATGACAAAGCAGGCACATAAGCAATTAGTGCAGCCCTAGCTGATAGCTACTAAGAGGCACACTGAACCTGAATTGACCAAATTTGCACCTAATCTGCACCAGATGTGCACCAAATGATCACATGACAACGCCGCGAGCTACGCAGTCGCGCACGCCCCGTCCCGGCCATGCGCCGTCCCATCCGGCGGCTCAGGGCCGTTCCGCGTATCCAGCCTCGCTCTGACCAGGACCGTTCCGCGCACCGCCACCATTGCTGCACCATGAAAGTGGCCCCTGGATTTTAATTTCATGGTGCGGAAACTCTGGGACCTGGGTCATGGATGAGAAAACATTTCAGGAATACAGAAAGGTTCAAATATTTTTGTTTTTAGATTAGGTATGTATGATCATTTATGAAGATTAATTATCGAAATCATTTTTTTTTTCAGGAAAATGTAGAATTCAAGTCTCACAACACATTGAACGAAAAGAGCTAATGACTGAGATAAAAGTGATTTCAATTAACAGAAATGGGTTAATTGACCTTAAATGGAGAAACTTTCATTTCTCAAACTCTGTTGATGAGGTTGACGCTGAAAGTTTTCCCTGCGATTATTAGTCGGAACAGCATCAAAACTTCCAAAATCTTTTCTGCTTCTTTCATCTCCTCAGTCCTTCCTAGAGTCTTCTCCTCTCCTTTTCCCTTTACATTCTTCAGTCCATTTAAATTAATTCAAACGACTTTATTCCAGCAGCAAACACAGGTTAAAGGGACTATCCCACCTTTAACATGGGGTTTGAGCTGAGATAGCCAAGTTTGCGGCGAGGTTCAGAAACCACTATCTATCTAGGTTGCAACCCCCGCGGCCTCTTGGTGTTGAAGAAATTCGTTCCCTTCATTTGAAAATGGGCCTTGTACAAGGCCCTATCTTCAACATGCAGCGACCGTTAGTGTGACGTCACCTCGTTTAGTCATTCTGATTTAAATGGGTTTGTTCGTTGAAAAATCGCTTAAAACTTGGTCTGAACTTTGTTGTGGTGCCTACAGAGTAAAAAGAATCAGCTTTATGACAGTAATGTGGCCTGGGGAAGGAGGTAATTTTGGGCTGTGACGTCACATATTTGAAAGTTTGTGTTTGGAATATGGGAAGCCTAAGATGTTTAATGAAAAATAAATGCCAGAACCGTGTTCCTGGTCATCCAATCTATAAAGTCGGGCACAATTTAACTGGTTTTAACAACATTTTAGAAGGTGGGATAGTCCCTTTAACGCGGAATAAAGTTCGGTTAAAGTCAATCGATGCTGAGAAAGCAACAGACGACGGTTATCCTAAAACATTACGTAAAATAATTTGTTCAGCATTGCCGAGCATTTCATACCGTGGAAAAGCCATTATCTGCAGTTACGTTCCTCAATCATTCGTAGCGTGCAAGGCAATGGCCGTGCATTTTCGTGTAATTGGTCGTCCTTGCTGCCGGCTTCAATGCCGTGCTGCTGAAGGTTGAAGTGTGCCTTTGACCGTCCACTGGTGCGCAGTAGTGCAATAACGTTTGGTGAAGGCGCACGACGGCGAACGCAGCCCGGAGTATTGAACCGACTCGGATGGTCAATGGGCAGACACTGCATGGTGTGTCAAAAGTGGAAATAGCCGCCCGGCTTTAGTTCGCCAGCCTTGTCAATAGATGGCAGTACCACAATATGGGCAGCGGATCGTGCAATTGACGTCAAATTTTCGTTATCTGCTAAGAATTGAATGGCGGATCTTTTCATGCAAGAATCAAGTAAATCGGTCCACAACTTTTCTAGCAACAGAGATATGAAGTCAAACACCCTGCCAGAGCGGCGGCGCGGCGGCCGGCGGCGCCCGTTACGCGCCGCCTGGGAGACTGGCGGCGCTGAACGGTTCCGACTTGGCACTGCACTAAAACCTGTTAACTGCTTGGAATAGTTATTATAGCAAAATTTTCATTCAAGTGAGGAATAACCAAGGGCAGGAAGTATGTATGCTTGTGTGCGTACTGTGTAAGCCAAGAAACTGCATTAGCAGATACTCGCTAATATTAGATCCAGCCAAGTCCAAACTCATTCCAGGGGATATGTTTCTGATGGATCAACAATATTTATCGTTCGAGGGCGGATACAGTTTTAACAATACAAAAAATATTTTTGCACACAGGGGCGTAACTTTGTATACTTTTGGGGAGGCAGGTGCCCCCCCAACTTGAAATTTTGCCACCCCAACATTCCGTTTGCCCCCCCAACCTTGGTGGGCGCCCCCAGGCCCGAAAAGCGCCCTCACGGGCCAGCGGCGTCATAGGAGCGCGTGCGCCATCTTTCAAGGGGGCGCCATCGCCTATATGGAAATGGGATGCGTGAGAGGGGAACCTCTGAGGCCGTGGGGGCGCCTGCATGCGAAAGAGGGGCGCCCATGAAGTCCTCAGGGGCGCCTCAATGCAAAACACGGGCGCCTGAGATGGCCACAGGGGCGCCTGCATGCGAAAGAGGGGCACCTTATTGGCCTCTGAGGCCCTTCGGGGTGCCTCTGAGGTCTATAGTATAGGGGGCGCCCACATGAAAAAGGGGCGCCCATTAAGGCCATAATGGCGCCCCAATACGAAAGAGGGGAGACTGCATGCCAAATGGGGGCGCCTCCGAGGCCCATAGAAAGAGGAGCTCCAGTTGAAGCCCAAAGGGGCGCCTCAATGGGAATTAGAGACGCCTGTGAGGTCTATAGGGGCACCTCTGATGCCCATGTCGAGAGAGTCGTCAGTCGTTTGTGTAACGTTCCTCAGGGATGGTGCGCCGCTTGCGGCAAGTAAAAACTTAGCTAAATAGCGTGCCCCATTGGTTAAAAAGCGCCCCTCGAGCCAAAGTGGTGCCCCTCTGACAACACGCACGTCTTATGTCATCTGTTTTGCTAATAACTAATGCCCCCGCATGCAGAGCGGCGCCCCATCCGTTTATCAATGTGACCCTTCAGGTGGATGAAGCGCCCCTCTGGCCAATACCTTATCATCATTGTTGCTAGAACAGCGCCCCCAGTCCGTAGACTGCCCCATTGGCTCCTGAAGGCGCCCCTCGTGCCCGTTTTGGCGCCCCTCTGCACTGAGTAATGAAATGTATGTGGCCTACCAATTCTTAAGGGCGCTCCTTGAGTCATAATCATCGCTCCTCGGGGAGGGGGGGGGAGGCTAGAGGGCCTAGATACCATAGCACGCTATAGTGTGTTATGGCATCCCTGCTGCTAAAACGGCACACTTAGCTAGGCTAGCGCCTCAACGGTTCATACAAGCGCCCCTCGAGCCGAAGTTCGCGCTCCTCTGACTTACATAATTTCCTTGCTAAGTACGACGCCCCTCGCTGGGCATGGGGTGGCGCCCCACCAGTTTACCAACGCGCCCCTTTAGCCACATGAAGCGCTCCTCTGGTCAATGCGGTCAATACCTTATTTCATCACTGCAGCTAGAGCGGCGCCCCTATTTCGGTGGCTGTTCCATCGGTTCCTGAAGGCACCCCTCGAGACAGTTTGGAGGCCATCTGCAGTGAGTATTAAAATTGATGTGGTTAAGAATGGCGCCCTCTGCACGGTGTCGCACCGATTCTAAAGGGCGCCCCTTGAGTCAATGTAATCGTCCCACAGGGCCTTGTGTGTTATGGTATCCCTGCTGTTAAAGCGCCACTCTTGCTTGGCGTAGCGTCCCAACGGTTCATAGCACCCATCGAGCCAATGTTAGCGCTCCTCTGACTATACTGGTATCCTACATCATCTTTTTTGTTCAAAGGGTGGCAAAATGTGGACCCGAGGACCCGGTCAAAAGAACGGGTCTGGACCCATAGGGGAGAGTGGGGAAAGATGCCCAGGGTTTGACTTTGTCATATATTATTCGAAAATGACGATCGGAAAGCCAAAACTTGGAGTTTCAACGGAAGCCGACATCATTTTTCTCCAAAAATATCACACTTTCGTGCCTGAAATATGATAACTTTTTTTGCTATTAAGCATTTTCCTGAAGAAGTGAAAGGGGGCATCTTACCCCACAGGGTGGGAAAGACGCCCCCTGGCGTTGGGTAAGATGCCCCCTGCACTATAAGTGACATAAATGGGCACGTGAATCGCCTGAACGAATCAGTAGTCCCTTCGAGCCTGCAGTAGACACCAAACGTCATCGTAAGGGCCCTCAAAAGTAGTCGTAAGGGGCTTCAGAGGTCATCGTTAGGGCCATCATAGTCCGGCGTGGCCAAACAAGCCTCCGTGGTGGCGTTCGGAGACCACTGTGGGGCCCTTATAGGTCTTCATGATGCTTGAGGGCCCTCGAGCCCATCGTGGGGACCTCAGATGCCAGCGCGGCCCGTGGAGCCAACGTGGGAGCCCTCAAAGGATGTCGTGAGGGGCCCTGGAACCAATAATGGGGCCCACAGAGGCCGTCGTGAGGGCTCTCAGAGTCAGATGCCGCCCAAAAAGTCGCTGTGTGGGCCGAGAGACCGGCATGGGGAGCACCCGACCGCCGTACCGGACTCTCAATAGTCCCAGATCGGCTTTTGTCTCTCATCACAAGTATGTAATAAATGATTTGACGGGCTGCTTGAAGGACAGCCTACGGATTTAGGGGGGCGTCTTTCCCCATCAGGACAGGGGGCATCTTACCCCAAGGTACCGAAGTAACATTAAATCAGCACAATTTGTTAGCCATAAAACTACACCCTGAAACAAACTGTTTGGGACACAGTACACGAATGTTAATGTATCACGACTATAGCAAGGGACGCAAAAATTATCTACCTTCTTTGATATTTACAATGTTTTGACGCCAAAATATTTTTTGAAAGCAGCAAATAAAAAACATGCAATCACCAGCCAGCCGTTGCCCAACTGAGCTTCGCAAATTTTTGTGCAGTTAACAAGGCAGGCTTCCGCTTTACGATAAGAACATTAATTTCCAGGTTCGATTCTTTGTTTCGCCCCTAGAGGGGGTGGGGCGTCTTTCCCACCCTGGGCATCTTACCCCACTCTCCCCTATGGGTCCGGACCGGTTCCTGGAAATTTTCTGGCGGGTCCAACCGGGTCCTACCATAAACCATACATAGTTGACACTACATATGATTGCAAAATATGAAGTGAATGGAAAGAAAACATTTGCTCATGTATGTTCCTTTGCACACTGTAGTTCATAAGTATTATCAGTGGGAAAAGGGCTGTTTTACACGATGCAATTAATGATTTCTACAAACGGTTTGTATTAGGTAATTGACTTTTGGGGAACGGGTCCAACTGGTTCCGATTCCAACTTAGACCGGGTCCGACTGGTTCCAGAAATGTCCAGCCGGGTCTGGTTCGAGTCTGGTTCCCAAAATTTTCACGTTTTGCCACCTCTAGATCAAAGCAGGAGTAATTTGTACCTATCATTTCGTGATAACTTGATATCACCTGGTGAGCCACAGACTTCTGCATGTCTCGGTATACAGAGGTATATGGGTGACCTAAGCTTGAACGCTCTCAGCCTGGGATTAACCCGCGCCGGGCTGGTGCTCCGCGACTTCCGCGCCGGGCGGTGAGGGGGTGTCTGGTCTAACTCGGCTCCTGGGCCACGTAGCGACACGCAGTAAGCATCATTCGAAAGAGCGTCAAAAATAATGACGGAAACACTTCGGTCATTTTTTGGGTCAGGTCAAAGGTCAGGTCGCCTGAGGTCATCGAAGGTCAAATGTAGGCCATTTCAACAATTTTGGAAACTGCAACGGCTAACTCGGGACCAATAGAGCTACAGCGCCGCGGAAAAGCGCATTCGATAGCCCTTTTACAGACCTTTCTGACCATTGTTCTCAGATTTGACCTAAGGTCAACGGTTTAGCCTCCAAAGGGCAAAAACTTTAAAATAGCAGTTTTCACGAAAACTGTTTTTCGGCAATAACTTTTGACTTAAGAGTGCCACGACATTACTTTTGGCAGCATCATGTTCCTCTCGTCGAGACGCGTCGAATGAACTATTTTTTTACCTTGAAAGGTCATTTTTAAAATTTGACCTCAGGTCAAGGTCATAACCTGACCGAAAAGGGTCATGTTGCATATCAGTCGATCCGTATCGTCCAGCTGAATACATCTGAAGTGTTTTCATCGCTCTAGCACGCCTTTATCAAAAGTTACAGCCAAAAAAACTGGTGGTGACCGTCTATGACCTGAGATGACCTCAAGGGCACACAGAGGGGTCACAGGTGCATTTTTTCCGATTCAGTGTATCATGTTTACCTATGAAACGATGTTTGAGAGGGTTCTAAATACCATTCGTCCAAAAAAGGCTCATTTCAATTTTCTCCCATTGACTTATAATGGAGAGGTCGCAAAATTGACCTGACCATAGGTCACTGATATCAAAATTCCGAGATAAACATTTTAGACATACTGTTACTCTTATCAATCGCTGAAAGTTTCAAGGCGATCGTTCAGTCGGTGTAGCTATGACGAGGATTGCAACTTTTTTCTGAGGTGAGGTCTTTTGACGTGACCTGGTGACCTGACCTTGAGAGCTCTGGGTCTGAAATTTGCACATGTGTAAAAAAAGATGCATGAACAGGTGTGCCAAAAACGGCGGCGCGGAGTTTTGAGATATCTGCGAAAAACCGCAGGGGAGGTGTTCACTCCCCCCCCCCCGGCCCGGCGCGGGCGGGGGGGAATTTTTTTATTTTTTTTCGATGAGGGCAAATTTTTGCCACTGGTTTGCTTCTAGAACACGTGCGGAAAAGATGCAGTATGAAGTGTGTTCTTAACTTAAAAGGGGAGGCGTAAAAACGTCCCTTGCTTCTGCGTGGGGTGAAGTTCTACAGATTTGTTTCTTTAATCTCGCCTTTTTATCAGTTGTTTTTTCTTTTCTTTTTGTCAATTCATCAGTTCGTCTCGTTTCTTTAGAAGAACTACCATATGCGCTGTTTGATAAGGCGTCACTACCCTGGTCCCCAATTCCACTACCCGCCCCCGGTCTCTGGTCCCCAAAGTGCTTTCAAAATGTATTTGGTTACAAAATAATTCCGCGCTTTTGGCGCGCTATTTCAGAAAAAAAACTGCAACATAACGTGCCAAAACACGACGGCACAAAAACAACGTGCTATGGTAAAAAAAAATGCTGCCGTAAACTGAAATAAGACTTATTTCTAGACAGTCACGGGGAGGCGCCCCCATGCCCTTAAAAAGGCGCCCCTGACAGCGTTGCCCCCCCAACGAAAACCAAAAAGTTACGCCCCTGTTTGCACAGCTCTATTCCTTGAATAATTCTCTTCAACGCCTCATTCCTAGTTAAGCGAATTAGCCCACCGTGGTTGAATAAATAAGGCGATTTCGCCACAAGGTCGCGGAAAACCGACCGAAAACGGCCGCGCTCAACGTTAATTTGGGCATGCAGACTCTTAAAAACTCGCATTGGGCGGGGAGGGTTTCCCAGGTATTGGCTCCAAAACACCGTATTCGGCTCCCGAATACGTCCAAGTGACCCGCCTCGTTCCTAGTTAAGCTCTAATTAGATCAAGTGACTCATAAGGAGCGAAAAAACGACAAAAAGCATGAATTTCCCTATGGCGGCGGGCTGCCGGGTTGCCAGACGGCGCACCGGCTATTTCCACTTTTGACACACCATGACCACGGCGGCTCGGCTCATTGGTAAATTCTGGTGAGGACAGATACGTACTACATAGCTAGTTAGGACTATATTTTCATTACCACGCACGCATAAGTAATGTTGCAATATTTAATGCTAGGATATTATTGGCTATAAATAACGGCAACTTAAGCTGCTTTAAAATTTTCGAGGAGAGGCAGGCAGGTCTGCTGACTACATGGGGCTGCCAAACATTTCGCTACCGACCTGCGCCGTCTGAGGACCCCTTTATGCCGTATAACTTATCTTACGAGGACCGGATCCTTGACCCCATTTAGCTCATGGTTTTGTCGAAACCCAGCAGTCACTGTCAGCCGTGACTGTGACCAAGTCCGGGGCAGAAGGTCGGGACCAGCTGCTCCCATCAGCGACCCAGATGTCGTCAGTCTGTCTGTCTGTCTGTCTGTCTGTCTGTCTGTCTGTCTGTCTGTCTGTCTGTCTGTCTGTCTGTCTGTCTCAGCCGGTGGGCCACCAGCCAGCCCAAATGGATAGCCGGCGAATCTCGGCCGGCCTATTTGGTTAATAGGATATTCCAGTGTGCGCCACGCTAATGGCCGTGCTGCCGCCTGGCTGGCATCATCTGACGGTAGGCAGAAGGCGAGTGGCCATCTCCACAGACCCCATCAGAGTTACATACGACGAACTGTCCGGGACGAACATGCCTGTCCGGAGACGAGCGTGTCCCGACTTCTCTGTTTTGGTGACGCATCATGACGACCCTGTTTGTCCGGTGACGCGTGACGATCCTTTCCAGTGACGATCTTGTCCGGAAACGAACCTGTCCAATAAAGACCTGACGCACCCCATACATGGGGCCGCGGTGACCAGCTCGGCGATCCGCCACGAATCAGAAACAGAGCAGTTGCAACCAGATTAGTCATTTGGGGAGCTGTCGTAACCCAATACAAATTAGGAAAAGAATTGAGGCAGCCAGATAACGCGTTTCACATTAGAGATCGAGTTACGGTGAACCGGTGACATTGCGATCCGCTACATATCAGGCACGTATTATGTGACCCGGCGATCAGACACATCAGACACGGAATTTGTGACCCAGCGATCCAGTTAACACCAGACACAGATTCTGCGACCCGGCGCCCCGTCATATGTTGCAGAGGAGCAGCGGCAACTCGGCGACCTGTCGCATCTCTGAGATCGATTGGTGACTTCCGAACCGGGGCACCCATCACACATCAGAGACAAAGTTTAGAGAACTCATCACTGCAGCCCGCTCATAGCCAGAGCCGATCTGACGCCGTCGAGATGATGCAGACCCCCCCCCCCCCTCAGCGCACGTGACTGCTCCCTCTCAGCGGGAGGAAGGGAGGGAGGGGAGGAAAGGGGACACCGGCCGCGTGCCGCGGCGGGAGCCTCCCCACCACCCGGGGAGGAGACAGCCCCTCACTGCGCTGCAGGACCTCACCCAGTGAGCAACACAAGGGGATTGTGTCACTGCCGACGACTACTATTGCAGCTAGCGAATAAGTGGTTTTATCCGTCTGTCCTTTGGCTGCTCTGAGTGCTCAATGCTCATTGACATTTTGTCTGAAATGTTTTCACTGTTGATTTGCGATCTATGTTCAAAAGTTGACATGAATTGATGGATATGTCACATGGATATGACCAGAAAAACATCTCCCTGAAATCAGCAATTGAATATTTCTGAGAACACGCTTCGACGTGCGACAGGTGTTATTTTCCAGCCAATATGTATTCCACCTTCGTTGACAATGAAACTATGACACATTTTGTCCAGACATGACCCTAATATTAGAAATATCCCTTACTTAGGTGTATTGAATACCACAAACGATAGTTAAGGACAACATTAAGCGTTAAAAACACTGCCCTTTCTTTCCTTTACGAAGCGGTCAGCCGTAGCCAGGCAACGGGGAGCCAGCCAGGCATTATTGTCCTTTATACGAGCCATTGACAAGGACGCATACCGAGCCACCTCGCCGGGCTGAATAGATCAACATAACCTCGCACTTCCACATCGTGTGAGTGAGTGCAGTTACATACCGTCAGCGGGGTAACGGGTCCTCCTCAGGGAAGGGAGGGGTAGTGGAGTATGAGAGTCAGTGAAGAACGGCTTTACAGAACGGCGCGGAGGCCGGGTCACCGGAGACGGCAGGGAGCGGCGGATAGCATAACCGGCTTACGGGTCGACCGGGCGCGGGCCGTCTCGGGCGGGCGCGGCCCCGGCCGGGCGATCATCCCCGGTGTCACTGGAGCCGTGATCTCCGCCACCCCCGTCCAATGGCTGTGCTGATGGCCGAGCGGTGTCGACCGGAGTCGGGCGTTCTACGCGGCGGCCGACTTTCCACGCTGAACGACCCCATCATGACCTGCATCGTCGCAGCCGCATAAAGTCCTTGATGGCGGACCATCTGGCGTCAGGAACGGTGTTAGCGAGGACCGTTGTCGGGGATGGTGGTGACATTGCAGGACCGGTCAACTATGTCCCGGATGGACCGAAATGGACTCGATTTCAAAATATAGCTTTTGGAGAAGCATAGCTTATGCGCACCATCACAAAGGCATTTGTGACAGCTGTTTGAGTGTTCTGACAATTCGAAGCTGAGACATCTGCCAGGATGGCATTCGATCGAGTGAGCGCTTCAGCACATACTTCATGCCCGGAACACCTAAACAGCACACAGTACCGACAGCGCCCAGCTGAGTCTCCCTTCAGGTTACGCAATTCACAGACCCTGTGCAGACAGTGTGCCAACACACTACGCCACGGCAATGAAAGGGCTGCTGAAGACGTCTGTTTACCTGATCTGTAGACGTCTGTTTACTGCAGCTCGAAACAGTTACGAACTCGAGAGCAGCGAAGCACGAGCGGTCTAGACTCGAGCCTTCGCCATATCTCACTGAATGATAGTACTCTTAATTAAATCAAAGCATGGCAAAAGTCAATTATTCAAAATAATTTATATTAGGACCAATGTGTCCTAACGTTGGTCCTAATGTAAATTATTTTGACTAATTGACTTTTGCCATATATGTCAGTATGAGCTTAAACAGTAAATCAAAGCAGACGTAACGTACAAACAATAACAGACACGGGCGTACTTGTAATTGGCATCAGCATCAATGCCCAAGCGGATTTATGCAATGGGAAAATCCGCGTTCGTGCGCTTGCCTAAAATGTTTATACACGACCTACTGCTGTCACGTCAAGTTGTCTGTTGTTAAGCCATTTAGTCCTTGTCTTGCAGTTGCTTATTCTTCCGGCCGCACGGGACCGCAGCGCTCCCCAAATATTGCCAGTTGAGCCCATTGTGGCAATTGTCCCCAATGAACAGCTCACAGACAGCAGTCTACCGTGGGGTCGGGGCTCACCGCTCGCCCAGCACAGCGGCTACGGTTTTTTATGAACGTGCTTGCACTGGAAATGAATGAGATAGGACAGCGCTGGCCATTCGAAACAAATTAAATTCTGCTATAGTGCTATAAATATCGGTGAGCTTTGCCCCTGTTACGTACATAACTACATATAGCACGGTCCTCACAACAGAACGGCCGCTACTTTGCCAATGAAGCCTTAGAGCCGGTCGGGATCCCTGCATGCACGGTCCTCAAACAGCTCAACAACGCAGCCATTGCCCGGTGCCCTTGGAACGGACGTGAGGCTGACACTTCAGGCTTTGTGGTGCCCTTCCGAGTGCTGGCTACCAAATACTGCAATGTAAACGAATAAAGATGCAAGTGTTTGCTGATGCGCTTCTGCAAAGTGGAAGACGATGTAGCGCTGCGGCTGTTATTTGATATCATATTTAGCGTAATGCAGATTGATCCCGCTTACCTCTTCTAGTAGTTGATAGAGTTCGATAAAAGTTTGAGCTGGTATATCATCTGCATTTCAAAGAGCAGCACGTGTTTCAGAAGCTAAATCACGACGAAATGAAAAGGTAGGACAAGCAGGAGGGCCCTGTCTATCGTTAGCAAGATATAATCATATACCGAACTGAAGAAAACAAAACTGCGTTAGCTAATCAAAACACGTGTCTCGCTTGTGTTAGCAAAGAGCGCACTCCAGACACGCAGTTGTCGCTGACACTCTGAGGTCGGTACATCTGAGCGATGATCCTTCTTGGGGTCTCTCGCCCCGCCCGTCCACTGCAGTGGCCGGGACACCGCCCACTGACGACTCTGTCGTGGGATCGATCCTGTGGCCGACAGCAATTAGCGGTCCACCGAGTGTGCCGTCACGACCCTCCATGGACTCTTCATGGACTGCATCGTCACGGTTCGCTGTGGGGCTGCAGCGTCACGGCTCTTTACCAAACAAAGTCCGCGACCGTCCGTCGGAGAAGTCGTGTATGCCGTGGGCACTGGGCAGCGTCACGGTCCATTTTGGACAAAGTCGCAATCCGTCTTGGCTAGCGACACTGCGTCAAGTTCCGCTCAAAAGTCGGAAGGATAAGGGATATTAGCATCTGGTGAAATGACACAGGCGTCGCTTCATTCTTCCTTCATACAACGACATCATATTTGAAGAAGTGCCTCACGACAATGACTTTCGTCATATTTCTCGGTTTGAACATGTTAGGCATCGTGGAATGACAGGAGAGCGGAGAGAGAGAGAGAGAGAGAGAGAGAGAGAGAGAGAGAGAGAGAGAGCCAGAGAGAAAGGAGAGAAAGAGTAGAGAGAGAGTGAGGGAGAAAAGAGAGGAAAGAGAGGGAGAGAGAGAGAAAGAAAGAGAGATCGAGAGAGAGGAGAGTGAGAGAGAGAGAGAGAGAGAGAGAGAGAGAGAAGAGATAGAGAGAGAGAGAGGAGAGATAGAGAGAGAGAGAGAGAGAGCGAGAGAGAAGGGGGAGAGAGAACACATCCGATGAATTTATAACGCTTCTTCAACCAATATGAGCCTGTAGGGGCTAGCAGAGCTGTATTTTTGCTTCTTATCGACGCAGCCCTCGTTGCCACACTGTCGGTAATGGCATTTCTCCCGACTGACGAAAACAATTATCGGTCGCTAACCGCTGGAACTATCGGTCGGTCGAT